>NW_018408922.1:2241899-2291983 GCF_002113885.1 Mizuhopecten yessoensis
GAGAGAGAGAGAGAGAGAGAGAGAGAGAGAGAGAGTGTGTGTGTGAGAGAGAGAGAGAGAGAATGTGTAAGAGAGATAGAGGGAATTGAGAGTTAGATAGACAGAATATGAGAGGGAGACACAGAGAGGGTATGAGAAGTATCAGAGGGAGCGTTACTGAGAGAGGGAACGAATAGGAAGGTGAGGAAGTAGAACAGGGAGGAAGAGGATGTTATTTAATTATTTACTTTGCTTTTTAAAGAAATTAATAATTAAATAACGATATATGTTATCTTCATGCAACCTACATCTCCATTTCAAAACAACAGGTGTCGTGAATTATATTTCCAGCAGCTTTATGACCAGCGTTTAATTAAAATGCTTTACAAGTGTCGCATCATCACACCATCTCCCCAGTCTTCAGACAAGATCTGTGAGTTCTACACACGTGTTTTTTGTTAAATTTCAACATCTTAGTCATGACTTAAACTATAAAATAAAATTTTGTTAAACATTCAAACAACCAGCCCGACTTTAAACCTGTAGACTGTGAATCCTTATCAAACATTCATTTCCTGGTCAAAGAGTTTTGTCCGCCATCTTGTTTCAATCAAAGCAGCATTTGTCATGATGTTCTATGATTTCGATCAACAAAAAAACAATAAAACACGCAAACAATTTTAAAAAATCTCATATTAATATCATTTCAAATACAATGATACAAGCATTGGTCTGACTCACTAACTATTTCTCACATTTCAAGACGTTTTCGGTTGTAAATAACGAAAATCGTTTATTTTTTATGTACGAAACTAATATTAGCTTTGAGAACTTCCGTCCATAAAAGTGGCCATTAAGCCTCCATGTTTTATGGCAATATGACTGGTTCGCCCTAACGAAATGTCAGTTATGGCCACTAAGTACCTTCTTGTCCCGTCAAAGATGAATTCAATATCGAACGCGCCGATTATTTAACCCGACATGCTGGGTTCCGGATGTTTATAATACTAGAGAAAAAAACACATTTTTAAAACCGGTTTTATTTGACACGATTTGTCTGGACGACCATATCAATGCATAATACATGTACATCAGCTTTTAATAATGAATTCTAAATAAATCCTCAAAAGATTTTTTCTCACAAAAAACAATATATCAAATATTGAAACATATACAAAAGTAAGGAGTATGTGTGTTTGTTTGCGGTTTATGAGACGAGTGCCTCAGGAGAAACCGCCGACAGAGAGTAAGATCAGATAGGAACCGTCACCAAATAATTACATTACTGAAGTTCAAGGCCGAATTCTAAAAGTTCATCTTCTGATTCCCACGTCCAAGTGAGTCTTACATGTACATTAACGATGATTTTGCAACTCCCACTGCAAGTAATCATTTTGAATCTGTAAACAAGTTTTCCAGGGCCGAATTTGAAACTGATTAAATATATCCTAACATTTTTTTCCCCTCAATATGGCTTAAGCTACATCTATAAATCTATAACCAGACTGAGTAGAACTGAAAAAAGTTTTATAATGTTTGCCAGCTTAAAACGATAGTCGGAATGTTAAAATTGTTCTTTTTGGGAAACACTTGCAGAAATATGACTATTTTTATACATTTAGACTGACACTGGGCATTTCTTGTCCAAAGACAAGCACATTTTGTTTTAATTTCAATAATCATAAAAATACTATATACGTTATTTTTTTAACTTGATTATCACATTAAGCTGACGATGCGTCAAACAATTGAACCGGTGTGATAGATACAGATGTTTTCTCACTGAATCGATGCCGCCTCTAGTTTTTCTTAAGGACATATTAGGTGGACATATCGTTAGGGAAGGAGGGTCAATTTACGGCTAATTCAGGGAGGAGACATATCTTCTAATTACAGTGAAAACAGGTGAACACATCGCTCCTCCTGTATCACCCCATTGAGGACTGCTTTAAGGAGCAATCTACAAAAAAACATGTGACGCTACCAACCCGAGATTGCATCCTTACTCTCAGCTCTTCGGCATTAATCGAATTAATTCAATGAAGAAGGATTAGAAGTCAAAGGGAATACCTATGAAATGGTCTGCAATGGACATATATATACGCATTCACTTATCTTGTGTTCTCGTTAGCAAAACAGTATACTATAGACTACCATTAATTGTCCTGCCAGCTTCTACTTGCGTTAGTTAGCTACTGCCAAAGTCACTCAAGTTAAACATTAAAAGTTGGACCCGTTCTTATAACGTTTAGAAGGTGTTGACGGTTGTTTTTAGAGAGCAATCTATTCAAATTTGTGAACATCGGTAAAACGCCAGAAAGTTGGATGTGAAAGAAAAATTGTAAACTAATTTGGCAAGTGAAACTAAAATGATATATAATTAATTTCAAAGTTGTGATAGTTTTTTATTTAGATTCAGAATGATTTTAAAAGTATTTCCGGTGCCAAAAGATATATTGCTTTTCTGATATATGCATTTTTTTGTTTTGTTTGATGATTGAAAACTCATTAGACCACCGTTTGTACTCCAGATAAAAATAATAGATTTCTCGTTGCCAGATTCTACCGTACTTTAGGGTTTAAACATAATTTGATTTTGAAAATAATTGAAATAAATTATAATGTTTGCAATAGAAAAAAGAACAATGTAACTGTAGTTTACACGTATGTTGATAAAACATTCTGATTGTTATGCTTTGTTAAATAGTTATATATGTCACTGAAGCTACATTATTTTATAGAAATGTAATAAGGTTATAAACCGAAATATACCCTGACTTAGTAACTTTGTTAATAGAACGATCAAACCTAAAGAGTTTCTAGAAAGACATTTGTATTTAAGTAATGAATTTGTGTAGCAAATGTTGTTATGGTCCTATAACACACATTACTATTGATGACAAACTTGATAAAGCCGGTAGGGCTTTATGTATGTTTGTCAGCAATAGTAATGCTAAAATATTCATTAATTATATTTACAATTTAGTTATTTCGAACAGTTCTGTGAACAGCAAATTAAGTCTTGACAACGGTCAAATTAGTGACGTCACAATAGAAATTGATGATGTCACAATAGTAAATGTTGTTATTGTCTCATAACAGCATTTGCCTTCTCAATGCATTGCAATGGAAGGATGCAGAGCAAATGTAAATATAGGTTTTTGGAAACATCAGATAGCAAGATGAAAAATTGCCTCTTTATTGAGTCCCTCAGATTTGCATTGTTTTTTTTTTGTATTACGATGAAATCACTCATTTTCGTGGTTTAAAAAAAATTAAAAAGCTATTCTCCTATTCACCGTTTGAGTTGGTATTCGTAATCCACGAATTCATGTTCCCACAAAAAATACATGATTTCCCAGTGCTTCAAACTTTTTACACAACCTTGTTCGTCTGAGCAGTGTACATACTGTCACTCCAATATAAGTGGCTTCAAATGATAAACACGTTATCTAATCGACGATTTTTCACCTTACAGCGGTTCTACAGGTGAAAATCATTATTCTGGAACTTTGTACGGCAAAAACAACAAAAAAAGGATTCAAGTATCCTTTTATGACAGAGTGTATCTATATATATCATGATATTCCTTTTTGATTTTCACCGTGAAACCGTTTTTGCGTGGACAGTGTAATCTTGTTTGGTCAAATTTTTGTATTACCGAAATATCTGTCGCATGTTCATCGCCACTAAAAGTTCTTCAAAGAGTGATAGGCCTGCTCAGTCTTTGCTCTTTTTTCGCGAAGGATCAAGAAGAGCGAATTCTCCAGCGATAACATCGGGACCTCCAGGAATACCCTTGTTCCGATGGAGAGATTTATTTCTACATACCATACAAACAAACACGTCACGTATGTTTAGAAAGTCAACAAAAACGCTCACCCCAGCAATATAGATGTTTTGTCTGTTGCCGCTGTCAATTATACAAGAATTTTAGAGAATGATGAGGTTCCAATCTCCATGAAGTGACTGGTAGTTATCGTGCCACTAAGGTTATATGGCATGTTGCTAGACATGGAATATGAATTCTTGATAATAATGCTGAGTTTTGTGATATTACGGCACAAGGAAATCTTACTGCATGTTTTTTCGTGTGTATAAGATATGGAAAATGTATGAAGTTGAAACGTTAGCGAGGGAGCCTATTTTGCGATATACAAACTTGTGTATGGGGAAAGAATATGACAATTTCTATTTCAGTTTCGGATACATTGAATCCAGAAAATTTGCTACAGTACATTCCATACATTTTTGACAACGGGTTTCCGATACTTTTAACACAAATTCGTCCTTTGGCAATGCGTTCATTTCTCCCTTATTTCATTTCATTTGATATTGTAATGAACAGATGTGTTTGTTAGAAACACTTAAAAAAGGTACGCTCGGACAATAAGAAATCAAGAGCACATGATTTAATTTAAAATTGATTTAAGTTAATTCAAGTCCCTCTGAGAAATCTAAAGTGTGCACTGCACTTTTCTCGTGATCATTAAGCCAATTTAAAAGTCATTGTAAAGTACACTGGGGTTCAAATAGTTCTGAACTTCACAATTCTTGTTTGAAAAGGTAAAGTTACTTAAAAATACGTTTTTAAGGAATAAAGACGTTCTGTTGAAGGATGGAAGGACAACTGTCAACACTAGGCAAATTAAAGTTCATCGAGCGCTTAACTTTAAGCGAGCAAAATGTTTTAATAGTTTTGATCAATTAATTATCTTGAAAAACATACACGGATCGCTTTATTTGCCAAGATTGTTACTCTCTCGAGAAACAACGTCTTTGATAATTTTACCGCTCGGACAGTTTATAAAAACAGCGCACCATCTAAGATAAAACATTTGGATTTACAGAGTTTCTAACCCGGCCAGATGGTTACTGATGCTATCCCTTAGCGGTAATGTTTATATTGAATGTTATCCTTGAGGCCAAGAGAAAAACGGAATCACATTGCCTACGCCAGCAATTAGGTTTACTTGATTACTGGACCACTGTTCTTGAAACCCCTTAAGAGCCAACAGTTAAAGATCAAGCGTCACAGTGATTCAGATTCGATTTGATCTGCACTCGTTAAATGAAAACATCTTGAAGCATCTGTCTAAACACATTTCCGAAACTATAACTTTAAGATCTGGGAAGGTTTACATCGGGGAACCTTTAAAACCACGGTTTTAGAAATTAATTCTAAACTGGACAGAACAGATCTCATATCGTTCTCTTGGAAGCATCGTCAGATAGCGATTCAAAGGAATACGCGCCTGTTGAGTGAATTAATGTAAATAGGTCATAGGTCATAGAAAAAGTAAAGTCGGTCATTTATAGATAAACATCTGATATAAATCTTTCCCCCTTTTGAACAAAATAAACATATTTCTTTTTGTACTCGAGAAATATTGCATTTCTATTAAAAACAGCCAAACGAAACATCGTTTTTTTTTAATCAACTTCAAAGAAATAAATCCATTTTTGAACTTATATGAAAATTCTGAATTTCTTCTCAATTTTCCTGTTTAAGCATAGGTATACCGCAGGTGTTTTACGCGCTGCACGTGAATAATGCAGATTTTTTTTTTAATAAAAAAAAGAAAGAGATTCCTGTTGCAACACTTTAGCATTTGGCATTAGTTTAAATGGAAGTGTATTATTTCAAAGGAAGAGTTCATATATTTTTTAAGTTTAACTTCTCCTGTAGCTTTGATCGATTCTAACTTAGACGTTTGTTAATGGGTCATAACGGAATTTGAACGCTATTGAATTTAACCCAGTGTATTTATTGAATTGTACTCATATAATTTTACACGACACATTATGTCGGAGAATGATACATTGAGATGTGTATGATGCACAAGTACCTGTGTTATATCTATATCTGCGATTCTGCAAAGGTCAGACCGATACCTTACCTACTTATGGTTCTTTTATCTATAATAAAGATATACTATATCCTAAATTACATCAAGGAGATCGTGAAGACCCCCTTCAGTTGGAGCCACTTTTAGTACCCGTATGATATGAGAATCGAACAATTACAGGCGGTGCCAAAACTCCTATACGGTTATAATGGCGATTAAATCAACAATAAACGAACAGAAGGAAATCCATGAGGACCCTGTAGGAACATTGTCATTTAGGGACAGTCTGACTGAAGCAACAACAACCCACGACAAAGCAAGAACGGTCGTTACTTGGGAAAGAAGAAAACAGACCATCTATTATTTTCGAAAATGGCTTCGCGTACTTCTCAGTTGCACTGCACTTGCTCGTGAACAGAACTTCAGAACTACATGTACTTCAGCACAATGTAGAGGAAATCAAAGACAGCAAAGCGAGGAAAACTCGTATCCGAACACGTACAGGGTAGAATGTGGTGTGCAAACAGTTTTGTAGACAGAGGACATGCCATCATAGGCATCGCCTGCACGTGAAGACATAGCTTTGACTGCGAACCCTTAAAACGAGGAAAAAAGCAGAAGGGAATAAGAAAAGTGACATGATCATGAAGAAAGTAAAAAAAACGTGAAAAGAAAGACATGTGAAGCAAGACATTCAAACATAAAAAATCGAGGCACATACATAGGAACCTTTTAGGGTTTAATTTATGCTGCATCGGTGTGTGATATCTATATCAAAAGAAAATCTGCGCCATTGGGAACTAACAGAAAACCAAAATAGCAAGCTTTATGTCAGACATATATCCAACAGGGAAATACAAGTGGACAAATGCGCAGATGTTGCGTACAATAGCACATAAGAAGCAAATTTAAAGGCGAAAAGAATGTTTCCATATCAGGATGTCAGAAGCTACAGGATGGCTCCTGTATTAATCCACGTCAGGTATAGATTGTAACACACAAGAGAGTTTTGTCAATATAAACTTTGCCTTTCTCAATACACTGAAATCAACCCTACTTGAAATTGTTCTAGATACTTAATTAAAATGTTTGCTATTAAAGAAAATACAAATTCACACCCCAGACAGAACCTATCCCTATTCATTAACTGAACAAACGGGAATTCTCATTATATCGCTTAACCACACGAGTTAAACACAAGATGCTTGCACCACAAATACCGTGTCCGAGTAATGGAACTGGAATGAAAAGACACTTAAAAGCGGCTCTCGAGTCGCCCAATCATCTATGATAAAGTTATTCTTATAACTTTAGCGGTTGACGAAGAACTCTAAACAAACACCAGACTCCTTGAAACATTATATTTGCCTTCGGTGGCTATTTAGTTTCTTTGGTTGATAAAGCCTTGTATCTACCTATCGAAAAGTTAATAATTGTATCATTTTAATTGCGAAAAATATCTCGATGGTGCATGCTGCAGTGTTCGAAAGAAAAGAACACGCAATTATAAAACCAGATACAGGGCATGAAGTGCTCGAGATGATGACCCCTTGTATGTACCTCTCGGGAAGTCAATAATTGTATCAAAGTATCGCGGAGAATGTCTCGATAGTGCTGCAGTGTAAGAGGGCAATTGTAACACGCCATAACTGAGCCATACACAGGGCACCAGGTACATTGTCGTTAACGGAATGTCAATACATACAAAGTGCATAGGAACGAAAGCGATGCACTATTTATGTAAATATAGTTATCAATTCCTATTATTTTTAAACACGACAAGATGTTGAGAGATTCATTCTGCGCACAGAAAATAACTATTGGCAATTTATTGTTTTATAATTTACTCGTATGAGGAGGGCATGATTTTGCGTTATAAAAAAAAGCGTTCACACCTGCCAGAGATTTATCATAATATCATTATAGTACATCGTGACAATACTGTCATTTATGTTACAACTTAACGACAGTTTTACATATCTATGATAAACATTTTATGTCATTCTAACCATCAACTCCACCATTTACTGCAAAATAATACCCAAGAGAAGCGTATGTATACACAGTGATGTTGGTAAATACAGTATACATATGATAATGAAAGAACATCGAAATAGTTACCGTTGATTGAAAAAGCAGTAAGAAAAATAGTTCTCTACCATTTGTCCCGGAATAACACTTCCGTTAATACTTTCATATTCGTACGCACAAACACTTCCTAAAATACCAGCACGCGTCATCACTTGCCATCGATACGTACAAACATAGAGATGGTGGAAACATTTCGCTAAGGGAAGTTAAAACTAACTAATTTCTCTTTAATGGTTCGTATAATGTACATGAAGGAACGGGTTAGTCATTATTTTCAGCGACCAATTCTCCAAAGACAGGATCTTTTCAACACGAGTGTTCCGTCTCGTCCTCGAGTAGGAGCTAATGGTAAGAAACCGGTGTAAGAGTCGTTCTCGTGCAAAGCACGCGCCCCCTTGTCAATTACCGTACGTTGTGCTAAAGAACACTAACCATTATGGGCCATACACTGATAATATCGCACAGCTGTTATTTAGAAATGGCTGTTAAAGAATCCCTCGGAGTCAGAAATGAGGGAACTGGTCAGTGTATATCACAACTTCCCTTCGAAGAAAACAAGGCGTGTGACAGGCGCGTGAATACATCACGAAGGGAAATAAAAACTGCAAGTAAACAAACTTGAGCAGGAAACTGTGGCAAATTAATAAAACCCGTTCCTTTCTTATAAGCTAGTAGTTTATCATTCGTCGGTAAGACTGTTTCATAGCACGACCGGCCCTTTGAGTTCTTGTGTTAGTTTTGGTTGCACACTACGATTTAAATGCACGTGAAGCGTGCACGGGATGTGCAACTTGTAGCAGTGTCAGTAATAATTACATACTATGCATATATAACGGTGAAAGTCTGATCAAAATATGTCAGGAACGTAAAGAGATAATTGATTTTAAGTGGTGAATTTTAAATGATAATTAGTTTCCCTGTTAGACAGCTTTTACAAGTGTTTATGTTTGTATGTGTCCGTTTGTGACGAGCGTTCGCGAACGATTAGCTACATGCATGCACGTCCATCGCTATATTGCATATTCTTGTTTAAGCATTATGTTTTTATCTCGCATCTGCATACCCTTCACTTGCGACTGATTAACTGGTAATGAAGATACAATATAACGCTGCTTATCTCATTTCCTGAATATTTAAGATAATTTGTTGGTGAAAAAAATAATTTCCTAAATATTTACATTGGTACCTGATAATGTTTGGCAATATTTATCATTGTTATACGATATTTTTGCTTGCTTTTTATTTTTTTTATTTTTGTCGTTTGTTTGGCTGTTTTTGGAGGGGATATTTGTATGTGTTTGGATTGTTGGAGTCGGGGGTTATCACAAACCATAGGAATGTACTGTGAAAACATAAATTTTCGTTGGGGATGTATAATTCGTTTATTTCATGCCTTTGGAATATCAAAAAATATGAATCACTCGAACCAAGCTCGAACCATCATTCTGTCGAAAGAAAGAAAGACAAATATCTCCTACGAATCATACCATCGTGATTCGCTTCTGATGGTTGTTAATTAGAACGTGACAATGACAAAAACTCTATTCTTTTACGAGGCACAAAGAATGCATCCTATTTGGTACCCTATTAGATAATTTTGTAACAGTGTCCTTTCCAAAACATGTCAAAAATCGCACGACCACATGATGTACACTGAATAATCTTCAAAATTTTTCAGTTTACAACTATATTTGCACTTCCTTAATTGACCACACAAGTAGAGCGAAAACTACCGACTATACACTATCTGATTTCTTCATTGTGATCCAATGTTTGTTTTTTGAAGTCGCAGTAAACTATCGTTACTTAGAAGACCTCCAATTAGCACTAATGAACATGCCACAAACTTGATCGAATTTGGTTGATATTTTAGCCATGCACGAACCGAACTGTGCGTATATCTTTAACAAACAATGGTTCAATCGATCATAAAACTCTTCCAAATTACGAGTATAACCAACGCGCCAATTTAGTGCAGTTCTTCGATGTAAAATCAAGTTTTCTTTTACCCCCAAGAAGGAAGTTTGCCAATTCGGCATATATTTCCGACAATAACTGTGACATGGACTCATTACCTAGTAACAGAGGGCTAATTGTGACGGGCTTATCTCAGACGATATTCAAGCTCGCCGTTATTAGCAGGCGCAACAAGCTAATAAAGTAAACACAAGCTTCTTCAAAAATTTACATAGGAGGATGTTCAATGAAAAAAATGTTCGTGCAGATAATTATAAAAAGTAACAAAAATATGTCGGCAGCTGTTGTTAAGTTGTCAATAAAAAACACGTGTCGAGCACGTTTGAATTGAAATATTGTAACGTTTACACATGAAACGAGATAGTTTTTTCACCTTAACCGTTATAACACTTAAACAAGTAACATGTTTTCGCAAACTCCTTTTGCTTTTTGTTTATTTGATGACGTGTACCGCATATTTGATAAACATGACCTGAAAGATTGTTACATGTAGTCCAGACACGTTGCTTTAGAATATACCCGAACCTTGTTAGTCTAGAAACATCGGATTCTTTGTAGAGTGTAACCTTGTTAGCCTGGACGCTTCTAATTTTTTGTATAGTGTTACCTTGCTTGTCCAGTTACTCTGGGGTATAGTAGAGAGAGACCTTGACTGTCCAGACACTTTGGTTACTTTGTATAGTGAGAACTTGTAGGTCCAGTTACTTTGGGGTATAGTAGAGAGAGACCTTGACTGTCCCGACACTTTGGTTACTTTGTATAGTGAGAACTTGTAGGTCCAGTTACTCTGGGGTATAGTAGAGAGAGACCTTGACTGTCCAGACACTTTGGGAACTTTGTATAGTGATAACTTGTTAGCCTGGACGCCTCAACTTCTTTGTATAGTGTTATCTTGTTTGTCCAGTTACTCTGGGGTATAGTAGAGAGAGACCTTGACTGTCCAGACACTTTGGTTACTTTGTATAGTGATAACTTGTTTGTCCAGTTACTCATGGGTATAGTAGAGAGAGACCTTGACAGTCCAGACACTTTGGTTACTTTGTATAGTGATAACTTGTTTGTCCAGTTACTCTGGGGTATAGTAGAGAGAGAGAGAGACCTTGACTGTCCAGTCACTCTGGGGTATAGTAGAGAGAGACCTTGTTTGTCCAGTTATTCTGGGGTATAGTAGAGAGATACCTTGACTGTCCAGACACTTTGGTTACTTTGTATAGTGTAACCTTGTAGGTCCAATTACTCTGGGGTATAGTAGAGAGAGACCTTGACTGTCCAGACACTTTGGTTACTTTGTATAGTGAGAACTTGTAGGTCCAGTTACTCTGGGGTATAGTAGAAAGAGAGAGAGACCTTGACTGTCCAGACACTTTGGTTACTTTGTATAGTGATAACTTGTTAGCCTGGACGCCTCAACTTCTTTGTATAGTGGTACCTTGTTTGTCCAGTTACTCTGGGGTATAGTAGAGAGAGAGAGAGAGAGACACTGACTGTCCAGACACTTTGGTTACTTTGTATAGTGATAACTTGTTAGCCTGGACGCCTCAACTTCTTTGTATAGTATTACCTTGTTTGTCCAGTCACTCTGGGGTATAGTAGAGAGAGACCTTGACTGTCCAGACATTTTGGTTACTTTGTATAGTGAGAACTTGTTAGCCTGGACGCCTCAACTTCTTTGTATAGTGTTACCTTGTATGCCCAGTCACTCTGGGGTATAGTAGAGAGAGACACTTTGGTTACTTTGTATAGTGAGAACTTGTTAGTCTGGATAGTTTAGTTGTTCAGTACAATATTTGCAGGCCTCTGCGGGTCGGGGATTGAACATATATATATATACCTTATGTTACCAATTGCATGACTCGTTAAAGGCGTTTGATGTGGGAAGCCCCTGCACCGTTGAGGATTTGCTTTTGAGCTTTCTACTCGGACTCACGAAAGTGATCAGAATATCTCTGCTGCAACCATTACAATATTCACGATTCTTTCTCTCTTTAATTTTCCTTTTTCGTTTCCTTACGTCTTGCCGTTGGCCTTAGGTGTTTGTAACGTTCGCCCGAGCGAGGAACGCTATTCTGTTCACTTCTCTGACAGAGAAAAAATAAATTCCATTAAATTGGAACTTACTGATCTATACTTAGCGTCCGTCATTAAATGGAGGTGGCAATAAGGACTGGTTAGCTCGTTATCATTATAATATGACTATAGGATTGTCATGCTATCGTGTCTAGGTTATGACGTTTCAGCCAGATACCACTATAAAATGGACACTGTGAGTTGTCCCATCATCCGTGGATACCGTCTTCATGTGACCTAAGCTGTTGCAAGTACGTAAAAGTCATAGCAGGTCAATAATATTTATTTGAGTTTCCGTTGTTCATATGTAAATAAGCATAAATGAATCGGGTCTTTCCGTCAATCTTTCGTAATAGTTGGATACATTTACCAATCTTCGTGACGTCACATTCAAACTGTCAACGTAATTCCCTAATGGTTTTTGATTGGCTATTGTTTGAACAGAAATTGCTGTTCCATAAATTGGATTAACCACTGGCGTTATAATCTCACACTTAAAGAAACCATTCGAGTTTAAAACATATGTATGAGGAATAAAACGTATCTTTTAACGCTTATGCCACAGGAACTGGCGTTATTGTGAGGAGACATATAGTCTGTGTACAGTAACATTGACCTTCGACATGCAAACCTGGAAAAAAAAGCAATGAAAGCCAGGGGTTAAAACAACGTCCAAATATCTGACAAGAAGGGTCATGACCCCCTAGAACCAATCCAACACTGATTGGACAATTAAAGTCCATATAATTCGTATGCCTATGGTGGATGGTTCTCTTTTATCAGACTCCAATTTCAGAACCGGCGATATTTCACTACTGTAGCATCGACTTTTAAAATGACAATACGAGAGACAACTATGTGGATCCTGTTAGGGCCGGAAACTGAACTGACGTTACAGTATCTAAGAAAGATTACAAATGCCACAAAGATACTAAAGACATTTCAATACTTTGTATCCATTTAAATTTGATAAGGAAAGCTCATTTTCAGCACAATGGTATCACTTTAACACTTAGACCATACATTGATACATGTAGCATGTGTATTGAACAATTTCTTGTATTACGTAATATGTGTATAATCTCAAGTTTTCAACAACAATGCTATTTGTGTGCTTGTTTCATGGCTTTGTGTCTTTATTGTGATGTAGATAGCCGTTTCTCATTACACCGGGTAATGAATCACGGGAGGATACCATAAAACAAGGTCACGTGACTTCAAAGGCGTTGTCACGACATTGATAACAGTATCTTATTCATTTAAGCGCTAAAACGACCCAGATTGTCAGAATCACTAAAACGCTTGTCAGACTTAACAAACATTCCCTACAATCGTACTGATGTCGCGACGTTGCCATTATTATCTTCGCGTCTTTATCTTTATTCTCATTTCATGATCCTTATTGTGTTACTTGAGCACGGTAAATCGATCGTTTACGTGCTCCTGTACAGATTTTGAAGTGATAAAACTGACGTCTTGATATTTGAGTAGATAATTAAAAAAGAAATGTTCTAAACGATATAACTTACGTCATCAGTTGTCTTGACAAAACGATAACAAACATCCTCTCAAACTTCTAAAAACTCCTCTTTCTATTGTTCGTCCATTTATGTTTTATCTATCGGGAGCGAGAAACATTCCTTCGTCTTTTTATCACTCACACACTTAACCCAGTCAATCAGTGTTTATAGTCCCCATTTTAAAAAAGGTTTAAGTTAAAGAACATTTTGATATTTGTTGGTAGAGCAAGTTACGGAAGTTGCAAAGGGAGTTAGTCTTCGTGGATAGATTAGTTTTTTGACTAACACACAGTTAATTGAGGACTAACTTCCTGGGTGATGAAGTCATGGCAAACGAGGAAAATTATCGATAAAACAAATTAGTTTGATAAAAGGTCAATGTTAAGTAGATATATATATATATAAACATAAATGAATAATAAACGATATATACAGTAGAACTTCGTTATAACGAAGCTGAATTTTCGTTCCACCTCCTTCATTTCGAATCAGGTCTTAGTTCGCGTCGGTACATAATACCAGGGAATACACACATACCACATCGTATGTGTACATCCCCAGCATATTGGGGTGGGGAATAACTTATCCGTCTCATCACACATCAGGACCATAAAAGAATATCAATATTGACCTCTGTCCTTTACAGAATCGTTCCCCCCCCCCCCCGCCCCCTTTGGTGTACACTGATATATATAATGAAGGTATTGAAACCGATCTGTCAATATTTTCGTTTCCTGTTCCTTTTCCTTTTAATTGTTTTCTTACTAACCGTGTATATTTTGTACCGACTGTTCCTTGTTCAATCAAATAAACAAATAAGCATATCGTACCTGTGTTTTACAAATACTCCGTCTTTGGTACCGAATCAATTTCGAGATGACAAAAGTTAGACTGATTTATACTGATCCAAGACTGTGAAAATGAACTGGCTGCAATTTTATTCATTTTCTTTTATAAAAATTTTGCAGAGCTATGATTTTTTTTCTGTCCCCGATTAAACCCAATTGAGCAAGTTGATGTTTTACTAATTAGATCGATAAGCCCACTACAGATCCACGGTCTTTCAGACTCCACGTGACACGAAATCGAGGCAATGTTAATTCAGGCACGTATTTTGTCTAATATGGCTTTTCTATGTCTGTATAATTATTTTTTTTACATTTTCAATTGGCAGCTTGTGGGTTCACAAAGATTTAAAGTAGCAAAAACCCGAGTTTAATTTGTGTTGTAGGCGTCTTAAAGATGCATACAAATTCGTATACTGTCATGAAAATAGCTCAATTCTAGCCAGATCGAAAATGCTAATATTTTTCAATTGGCGTCATTTTTTCCGTGTCAAATGCATACGTTGCATCACAGTAAAAATACGAATAAAACGGAAAACTATTTAATCGTAAAAAAATAAATATGTTTACATTAAAGTTCTAAGCATGTTCGTCATCCGCTTGAAGACATGTTCAAAGTGCTTTTTTCGATTAATATTTCAATTTATAATTCAAACATAGACATTCCTCTTTCCAATTTTGTTTGGTTTTGTATTGTTATTGATGTGAAGTTTTGTGTGTGTGTGTGTGTGTGTGTGTGTGTGTGTGTGTGTGTGTGTGTAAATTGCGTTTGATTATATTTCGGGACGCGATAAACATTTCTATTAGATCAACTCGCATTAACTTTGCGATACGCACAGTGTGGTACAGTGTATAAATGACGAAGACTTGGGTGCTGCCGCAGGTCTCTATATCAAGTAAAGATCAAAATCAAGTACCATGGTACTTTTTAAAATAAGTTTAATGAAACTGACCCCTTTCCCGCCGAAATTTGTTGATGTACTTGACGGAATAACTAAAGCAATGTGACAGGTCGCGAGACATTTTAGGAATCTACGCGAATGATATGAAATTATTAACTGGAAGCGAACTAAAAGCAATAGACATTGAATCAGGAAATCGATCATTTTCTAGCGTTCGTACAAAATTCTACTTCAGAAAGTACTGGCAAAGCATATATCTACGGAATGTTGTTCCATTAAAAGTTTTTTTATCACATTTGCATGATGACACACGCAGATGAGTATACCGATCTTCAAAAAGTATAAAGCTTATATAATGTTGAACTATATAGGTATATCTCTCAGGTTACAATTTTTCTAGACATTGTTATCTTAGGCAGTAAATATAAACACTCGCAGTACCGTAAATATAACAGGATGTGTCGAAGGTGATACATATGTTATTCCCATTGAATACGAGCGTTGCATGACAACAACAAATATGGCGCTTTTCATGTTCCCCGCATGCCATCGATTTTAAATGGGCCATTTTAGTTATCTTTTAAATAAAAAGATGTTGCAGGTTATCGCCGATTTGCCTGTCCTAGAAAAACGAAACAGCTATATGATGCAGTGTAAATTATTTTTGGCATACTATATCTGTAACAAATTTTTCAAGGTACTAACACCTGTGTGTGTGGTACGTTCATCTTATGACGTACTCGTGACATAGATTTTATGCTACAATGCAAGTAGCCTGGGCTTATATATCACCTGTCTAGATTCATATTCCCTCGCCTTCGGTTATTACGTCGATGTTATTTATTGCGTGCCCATTTTGCATTCAAATGAGCATGCACGATGACCTAAACGCCAGACCGAAATAAAAAGACCTTAAGCACCAGTCGAAAAACTTTCCATTAATCTTTAAAATTACTTGGAATCGCCAAAGGATATATTTAGATAGCTCAATGTACTTCGTGTGTTGAACACTAATTTAAGAGGTTCGTCGGTTCGAACCCATTACTACATGCTATATCATTTGTGCCTTTGCTATTAAATCACAAATTTAGCAGAATATAATGTTACTCCAAATATCCGACCAGGAGAGGTAAATCATGTTTGATGCCTCCAAAATATATCCCGATGATATGAAACTCCTATAATAAACATACTCCAGACGCCAGACATTGAACAGGCAATAATAGCCGTGGAGTCAGTGGTTGTGGAGACACTGCCAAAAATCCTGCCCAGAAGAAAAAAGGTCTAGGTTATTAGCCCATACCATTTACAACTGCAGCAAATTAATACACGTTTGATAGAATCCGCCATTGTTTTCGAAATCAACGATATCATTACCTATTTTATAGACATAGAATCTGTAGTAGGCATGATCGCGCGGTTGGCCAGAAGCTCGCGCGAGCTTGTGATAGAGTGCTCGGCTATAAATGCCTGTAGTCCATTACAACATGCGTATCACAATGCTTTGAAGACAATTGCAGGTATTAATACAACTCGACTACATGTAAAACGTTTGTAATAAATGACAATATAAGTATGTCAAGATTCTTCCTGAGTAAGGAAGATGGGAAGAGGATGAGAAAAAAAATGGGAGAAGGGGGGAAGCACGGAAAATGGGAGGGCGATGAGAATGCATACAACATATGGACGAAGAGCGAAGTTTACCCTACAAAATGTATAATAAATAACACTTCTTTGGTGCTTGGAGGTGATTAATATCATATTTCCAAACAATCACAACAAAATATCTGTACATCTTCACACAGGTGAAGGGGTGTTGCAGGCTAAGCGGAAATGATTTTGTTTTTGCCGTTTTTCAAATTACGTTAGACATAAGATGTCAAAATAAATCAGAAATGAACCGTCCAAGTGTAACACATTGTATGTATTAAATTAGAAAGCTACGGTATTAACTTACCTGCGATTACTCCATCACCACCTCACCCCTCCTCCATGCAGCCTTCCGCCGACCGTCTGCTACTGTACGAAAAAAAAAGTTCCTCACAGACAGGAAGTGCGGAAGGCTATTTTTGATGTATGATTTTTATTCAACACTTTGCTATACCGCGGCGTAATTCCTACAGTCAAAAAAGAAGTTATGTTCTGTTTCACAACTGTGTCGAAACTATAAATATTTTGGTTATACCAGAGAAACCACATGGTCAGAGGGGATAGTTTTCGTTGTGTGGATAAATTCTTACAAGAAGGCAAAGTATAAGTATAGACCGTTACACGAAACAGATATATCGGGAAGAAATCGGCAGAAGCAAAACATTTGACGCTGCCATGGTAACCGGATTACCACATCCCGGGCTATTGTTGATATTTGTGAAGCCAGAGGGGGAGAGAGTGGGAAGGAATATATGGAGAAGGAGGAGGGGGGATTGGGAGGGGGTAGGAAGGTGATGATGTACATTATTATTAAAACAGTTGTAACACAATTTATTCCACATGAGTTTCTCTTCATATAACTATCTCAAACAGATACTGTTATTTAGCTCGTAGCCATCCAGAGACAAAGTTGTATTTTGCTGCCTTGATGAGAATGCCAACTACAATCGATAGGTTCCCCTTAGGCAAAAACGATGAAAAGAATCTTGGTTTGAACTCTTGACATTAGAATAACTCAAACACGTACTGTCAAGGTTACTGTGACACCGCCATTGACACTCGAGTGTTCACGCCCATTTCTTAAAATTAAATCTTGAAATTTTGAGGAGATATAATGCCTTATCGTGGTTACACAGTGGAACGTTATTTTTTACCTGATTATTTACCTTGGAAGGGAAACGTATCAATCTTTCTCACCTGTACAGGGCACGTGCTTCTTCCTCTATTCATCTCTGCCAATTTGTTTTTAAGAAGTTAAATCAAGGAGTCCCGGGCACTTAACCCTTGGCTGTGATGTAAATAGAATGACATGGAACGTCGGCGCTGGTGAGGAAATTGATTATCTACACCTGGCCTTCGTTTCTACTATGTCAACAATTATATCACGGTTTGACATATTTTAATTCATTAAACAATTTTACGATGCCATTTAAAAATCTGGAATAGGTATGGTAGGTGATAAATATGTCTGTTGAAAGTTAAATTGAGATTTTTTTGAAAGTTGCCTTGCCGTTAATTCCGCATCAAGAGAAACATATGGTTGGCGTAGTTTACACTTAGGTGATGTGGGCCCCAGGAAATTTGAAATATTCTTTAGATGATACTCAAAACTTGTGTATCTTACGTCAGCTCTAGTGCATACTCGAGATTATTTTTTTTTATAGATATTTCAATATAATCATGACGTGAAGTGGCAAAATTCCTACATTCGATAAGAGTGTGATTATTTTTATGCTGAAATTTACCATCCATCAATTTTGTCATTGTTTGAATTCCAAAGTATGTAATATTAATAGACATTTTACAAAGAGACGAATTTTTCTTTTGCTTTTTTTTCCAAGATGGTGTAAGTATCGATTATCAAAAAAGTAAGCGTTCCAAATGTTTGAGGTGCTTTTTGTACTATATACATTGTAAAATGACCAGTATAAGATTTCACGAAGTTCTTGTAAAAAGCTTAAATGCAATAATATATTACCTTCCATCGGATTCATCAGTTTATCTCTAAGGTGACAGTTTTTTTGATAATCACTTCGTTGTGCAAGTGATCATTCTATAAAAAAAGAGCCTCACAATCCGAAAAATCAAATAATTCGGAAAATCTTATAATCCGGAAAAATACGATATGCCATAATACTAAAAACAAATAAGCTGGAAAAAAATAATAATCCGGAACATACATCTTTGCAACATCTGCATGGAAGAACTTAATTAGTTTTAATTTAGTTTCTTTTCATGTTTGCTAAATATAGACCAAACGTTCGTCTTCCAGCTTGTCGGGCACAATTTGGTCTGAAGAGTTTCCGGTATACTTCAATTTAAGACATGTTTACAGTTTAACGGTGTGAATATATTTTGATGATTAGGAATGAATTTGTGTTTATCAGTTATTGGTTGATAAATTAAGGGAGTTTCATTACAACCGGAATCGCTGGAACCTCCGAACTCTAGACGGACGCTCTACCAATTGAGCTACAACACGTACCTGGTCGCCGACGGTTGAACCTGTCCAGTTCCGCTACATACGTTAAATGTTCATGAATTTTTATGTTAAATGTGTTGAACACTTGAACCAAAACACCTTATTGTCGTCAGAACATAACCGAGAGAAATCTGTATACTCTTCCTGCCAATAAAGGATGTACGTTTTTACCATAGCTACTCTTAGTCTCCCAGTGTGACATTACATACAGTTTGGACGTCATAATACTTTGTGACGTTAAATTTTCGTGACTAAATAACATTAATATTTCTTTATTAATCAAAGAAGTAAATGCAAGTTATATACATAACTGATTTTATGTCGCGACACATAAATCCTGCATTAGACTGTTTGACAAGTGTTGTTAAAAGGTTGCTACAAACATAGCCCCCTTAGGATGCCGCTTCCCCCATCTTGGTGCCTCATTGTTTTGAGGTTTCTGAGTGGCCGACATCCCACGCTACAATCTGATTGGCTGTAGGCCTCTTTCTTAATATTTAAGAAAATTTTCAACGGCGCCATTTTGTGGCAGCATCTTAAGTTCATCATGGTTCACAATGATGAAAGGATTAAGTGATGAACTGTGTTGATACATGTATGGCATTTACAGTCTACATGAATGCCACAGCTTTACAAGCAAACATCATAATTCGCGCTAGTTCAAATTAGTGTATTTATGATGTCTGTTTGTTGAATAAATAGAATATATTTCCATTTGATCTGCATTGCCACTATATAACCTTACCTAACAAAATAGAAAGTATGTCAGATCATAATTCTCACATAATTCCCATTGGTGTAGTGATATGAAGAACATGTTCATGACGTCGTGACTAAATGACGTCGTTTTGACCGATGATCAATGTAACTCGCAACAATTTATGTAGGTTTATTATATGCATGAACATTTCTCGCAATCACATTTGTCGGATCCTATACACGTGACCAGCCCTCAAAAACTCATGTAGACTGGTTATCCGGTGAATATCGATTTCTAAATATAGCCTGTATGGAAATTTCCCGGAACCATGCGGCATGCGCAGTTAGACTGGAACGCGATCTATCAGACTACATTAGAAGATGGCTGCTGGCGAACGTTTCTCCTCCGTTACATCAGAAAATTACCAAAACTATTCGAGGATAAATATGCTGTTAACGTAAAAAAAGGCCATTGAACACGCAGTGCATGTCCTCCATGCTTATCTTAAGAAAAAGAATCTAGACGATACCTTCGAAAGCTACAATGATGAACGGTTGTATTCAAACCTGGCTAAATTTTACACGGAGGCTCGCGTACAAAAATCAGAACCTTTAGTTTTGTTTTGTTTTATTTTATTGTTGAAGCATATAATAAAACAGTTCGCCTCAGTCAATATCATTTTTTCAGGTTCATATCACATCATATTCACCAGCATAAAAGTCCATAATTATATAATATTAACATTTTGTTGTACAACCTATTGATAACCCTACTAACTCAAATTTGTTATCAAAACATACGACAAAAACTTTTACTCGAGAACAATTTCCAGTCGGGCACTGTTTGGATGTTTCATTATATAAGCAAATGGTTTTTTTTACCATCATAAATGTGAAGAATAATGAACTCAGTCCTTGAAAGAAAAACATTTTATTGGATTAAGTTTCAATCCATTTCACTTATTGGAAAGTTTTCATTCCGTCTACAGTTATCAGGATATGATTTATCATACTTCTAAACACACTTGTATTTCTGTTCAAACGTCAACATTACCAGCAAGTGAAGAAGAAACACGTTTCTGCGCTAGAGCGTTAAAAAAATCGTGATCAAGGGGAACCTTGAATTTCTATGTTGAAGTTAAACACTTACCTGACGTCTGTTTCGACTTACTTCTCATCCGGATAATTAAACTTCACTTACTGGGATGACTATCTTGACTATTTAGATTAGAACAGGGTGTAAATCACACGAAAGCTCTTCTCTGACGATAAAATCTACAACAGTATCGGCTCATAAAACATCTTTAGTGAAATCCGCCATTTTGTTTCATGTCGTGCACGTGCTTAAAGCTCCAAGCCAATCGACGCCATGTTTACATCATTGTTTCTGGAGATAGCGATCCGAAGGTAGCTGCTGTTGACAAACGCATAAAGATGATCATTTGAGGATAAAATCTCACGAATCTCGTCAATTCTTTGAAGGTGGTTTACAAGCAAGGTGTTCTTTTTAACGGCTTTTCCGTTTTATTCTATCAGCGAAATCTCATAACTCAGACTCAGTGTTGTTTTGGCAAATTTTGCCGTTTTCATCTTTATTAATATTTTACATTTTTTTTCTCATTTTTTTTCTCATCAAAAAAATGTGTTTGTATCTGTTATTCTTCAACGAACTTGCATCAAATTTTCCCCCACAAAAGTCAGATTCTTTGACGATAGGACTTTGGTTACTATGACTGATCAATGTGGGCTGGGGTCAGACTCAAGTTTCAGATGGTCAGGGAGTAGGTGTCCGGGATGTGATATTAGAGGTTGGGGATAAGTGGTTAGTTGTTCGAAGTTTTCTTGTTGTTTACTTTGTTGTTGTTGTTGTTGTTGTTGTTATTTTGTTTATTTGTTTAATCCACGATTATACATTAAAACATTCCGGTTTCTGAACGGCATTCGGCTAATTAAGATATGTTTACACCAATTACAATTACAGTAAATCTTCGTTTTATTGCCAAAATTTGTCCAGCAAAAAGCTTGCGTTATAAAGGCATTAAGACATATATCGGGGCAAGAGACATCCATGAAAGAACTGTTAAGAAAATAGAAAATTCAGGAAATTGAAAGATGCTGGCAGTAAGCGAGGTGGCAATGAAGATGAAAGTCACTATAGCGAGGTTTTGATACATAAAATCCTGTAAAGTGTAGTCCGGCGGAGTGACGCAATGAACTTTTCAGAAACTCATTTGCGTTTATAATGATTTTATGCACACCTCGAGTTAAAAAAATGGTATGTTTTGCATTTAACTTATTATATTTGAAACAATAAGAGAAAAAATGAATTTGTAACGAATTAAACCATAACAAACCGGCACAAACGAAGCTTACCTCGTATTAACATTGGCGGTCGCAATGTCTGGTGGATTTCGTCTCTTTAAAATAGCGTTACGTTTTCATAAAAAAAAAATCGAGTTTTCATTAATGTCATTAAATGCTGATCGATGTACACATTATCAAAGACAGATGTATCAAGAAGTCTGAAAAGGAATTGAGTCTTTTTATGTATACATTTATTTTGTGTATCTTTCATGCGAATCTCTAGCGGAAACAACTGTTCCGTAATTAACCTGTTCGTCCTTTAAATATTTTCTCAAACACTGTGACGTATCACCGCTACATGTACGTGTAGCATATAACGGTTAATTGTATTGATGTACGCATTGAATGATGAAGAACGCTGACTTTTTTCTAGAATGTCTTTTTTTTTTTTTTTTTTTTTATCAATAATGCGATAATTACATGTATATCTACATTATTATGTTGTATATTGTAGTAAGTTGCAGAACTACATGTAAGCAATTTCAGATACAGTAACAGTAGACAATCAGGCCTGAATTATACCGATCACAAAATTATACCTGGGAGGCAGCTATATATAGCTATCGAAAATGTGTTTCAAGTTTGCAAATTATTGTTTTAGAGACTTAAATAATTCAATTATTTTTTTGAGAATTTAAAAAAAATAACGTTTCTTTAATTTTGTGTTGACTGAATAATTCAAGAGCATAAAAACGGAAAATAATTTCAAACAATTGAAAACAATTAACGCCTCGTGGCAGCACGTGAGCAGCGTTTATTTCTTTAATTGTAAAACAGCAGATGCTTTCTCCAATTACGAATCTGAGAAACATGTCATTTGAATTTAAATCACAATCTAATTGTTACGCTTCAAACACGCACCCGAGAACGCACGTGAAGGACACGTGAAAAGCATGTGCGTAATGATACAAAGAACAATATTGGTTTCATAATATTCTATTTGGATCGCATCCTAGCTTTTGAAAAAACGACGTTTAACTCCATGTTAATTATAAGCACGTGTGTGACATGCACTCGTTTGCATATAAAGCTCGTTGGCATGTAAAATAAGGGACCATTCCATTTGATAGTGTCTACTTAGAAAACACTGTGATACCATACCCGCACAGTTCCTTGATATGAATATAAAGAGAATACAAAAGACTTTTTCATCAAAACAACAACATGGAACGGACGTGCACGAGCGTGATGCACGTGCATGACTGTGTTCGCGCAGGGTAGAACGCGTTTACCCTTCGTCACCTCATTGTGTTATGGCTGGAAGGGAAGACGTGAGAACCCGTTTCTTGGACACCAATCTTGGCGGGAAACAGAAAAGGATCTGCATTTTTTATGACAAAATGTCTGTTATATGTCTTTTCTGGCGCTATCCTGAAACTCGAATCGTGACAACCACACAATTGAACACTATTTTCTCGTTGTTTTATTCTTGTTAAAGCACTGTGATATTATACCCGCGGATATTGTTCCTCTCGCTCAGAACCTTTGATAACTTCTTCGGCTAACCACGCATGCCTCATAAAGTTATGAACATAAATGCGTAGCAATAGATCAGGTAGATGTTATACGTACCAGTTTAACAAGGCTGTTGATAACGTCGATATGTTGTTGTGTGTACATGAAAACAATAAATTGACCGATCACACAAGTCGTTTTGGAGTGGAATATATTATACAAAAATAAACTTATTTATCGTCGGAAACCCAAGTTCGATTGTAAACGCTAGTACAATCGAACGTGGGTTTCCGACAATGACACTTATTCTGATCTTTTGGATATCTTATATTCAAAATTTCGAAAAAACCCAAAGCGATCCTGTCTGAATTCCTACCAACGTCTTTATATGACTCTATTATTTCTTTTCTATATCTAAACATGATGACGTCATGGAATCGCTTCTTTCATGACGTCACAATGAAAGTCAATTAACAGTATGGTATTACCGTGAAATCCTGATGAATTGCACTTATAAAGTTGCAAATGAAAAATTAATAATATACATATTCTGCTTCCACTGGTGGTTATGAACTGAAATTATATATTTTAAACAAATTATCAGAACTGTAGTTTAAAAATGCCTGCACTTTTGCTCCATAGGAGCAATCAAACAGAGCCTACATAATTGAGACAAGCATACTGAGTATTGCTAAAGCAATACATGTCCCCTACCGGCCCCCGCTAGCTATTACACTGTAATGATTTATAAAAATGGTGCCCTTTGTGGTTAATTTGGGAAAATGAAAAGTATACAATTAGCTTGTAACTGATTTCAATGTGATAATAATACAAGAAATTGCAGTGTTAGTATTATGATAGAGGAATTATACCAAATAACATGATGGACAACCCTGAAACTCAAACTTGTCGGAGATATTATGGTCCTTTGTAATGGTGTGAAGTTTGATACAAATCCCTCAAGGAATAAAGCCGCTAGAGCGCTGATAAGGATTTTCTAAAATAAGTAACGTTGACCTTGACCTTGACCCAACAACACTGAAACTCTAATTTGTCTGAGATATTATGGTCTTTTGTAATTGTGTGAAGTTTGATCAAATCCCTCAAGAAATGAAGCCGCTAGAGCGCTAACAATGAATTTTCTAAAAATAGTAACAGTGACCTTTAACCAACAGTCCTTAAACTCAAACTTGTCCAAGACATTATGGTCCTTTGTAATTGTGGGAAGTTTGGTCAAATCCCCTCAAGAAATAAAGCCACTAGAGCACTGACAAGGACTTTCTAAAAATAGTTACGGTGACCTTGACCTTGACCCAACAACCCTGAAACTCAAATGTGTTCGAGATATTATGGTCCTTTGTAATTGTGTGAAGTTTGATCAAAATCCCTCAAGGTATGAAGCTGCTAGAGCGCTGACAAGGATTTTCTAAAAAATAGTAACGGTGACCTTGACCTTGACCTAACAACTCTGAAACTTGATCCTGTCCGAGATATTATGGTCCTTTGTATTTGTGTGAAGTTTGATCAAAATCCCCCAAGTAATGAAGCCGCTAGAGCGCTGACAAACATTGGTGTTACGTACGTACGTACACAGACGGTTTCAACGGTAGGGGACTAATAATATACCACTGCAATAAATACGTCACAGTATCGTATTTTTTTGTGTTTTGATCTGTTTATATTTTTTGCAGACTTATGCAGAGGTTGAAATACAAATGCTGTAAGCTTTCGTATATAAGCGATCATGTATTTCCGCGGTTCGCCGACAAATTCCTAATTACAATGCGACACGAATCGTGATGTGGAGCTATGTTTTTACACCTAGGACTTTAGTGATTTCATATCAAGCGCTTGTCAATAATTTCGTGCTTTCAAAAAAGGTTCGCTACAATATTTGTACCTCTAAAATAAATCCGTTAACAGTATAAACACGGGGGTGCAAGTATTGATAAACAACCTAAGAGTCGGAATAAGAGGGAAAACACCTGTGTTGGGTTTGTCCATACAGCATATAATCAGTTGATAGGATCAAACTTTCCTTTCTAACCCAATAAACTTTTATTTTTCTTAAAGTAATTATCTACATCGACATAATATATCGCTCATAAAATTCTTCTGCTTCCGCACAAAACAACATGGAAAATACATTAATAGATGATAAAAATCCCCCTGCACCCTAATTTATATCTTATCCCGGTAACTTTCAGGCTGGGGTACCCATCATATCATGTTTAACCCCCTCCCATTTCGTATATCAGCAACATCGTCCAGTAAGGTTCGCCCAAATGCTCGTCTTCTTTTTAAAATAGTCACAGTGCACGTGCCGCTTCATTGCTCATGCGCGGCAGGGGGTCACGTGAGACGAATTTAAAAATGGTTTGCACTGCGATAAGAAGGGTTACCCACGTCCATGTTGAGATAAGCAGACATCGAGAGGTGTAAAACATGGCGTCCCCATTAATAAGTCCACGCAGGGTATCGGACAAATGTTAATTTCAAATTTTGTTTACAACTTGTGTTTTATTGATAACGGTTTCTATCTGATATGTTCTTCTGAAACAGGTACATTTTTTATAAGTGATAAGGCATTTTGAGCGAAATTATTGAAACATATCACATTTCGTGATGTGTCTGGTTTGAATCTTCCGAGATACAATCTTTGATATTGAGTCGTTAAATAAAACAATATTAGGACGTTAAAAATCGCATTGAGATGTGGACATAATTCAAACAAAACGAATTTTCTGGTTTTATAAAGGATTGCAGAAGTTGATTTGAAAGTTATAATCTAAGCGTTTCACTATAAATTCCACTCTTGTCTAATGCCATTTATTTACCAAGAATAAATTATAAATTCATAAATTCATATATAAATAAATAAATACAGTTTTACATGTAAATAGAAAGAGCAGATGAGAAAAACATGTATGTTCCTTAAGTTGAAGCAATGTAAGCGAAAAAACCCCAACTAATTGCATGGGACCCAATACGACATAAAAATACAACGGGGAGTGAGGCGATACCAAAATAAAAGGAAATACATCATGACCTGAAATTAAAGGTGGGAAACAGGATGTTCCGCAAACGTTTTTTCTTTCACCACCTGTGGTACCCGATATATGATGTCTCCCATACAATTCCGGAAAGCATGTCATTCACCAACGATATTTTATAAGAAGTTTTGACTTTCACGTTGCTCCTTAACGATGTATGTTCATTTTCTCTCTCATTTATTTGTTAACTATATCGCAAAACAGAATTTTGTTTACAAGATTTGTTTTTCTTTCTCTCCTTGCATCTTTCTATAAATAGTGTCCATTTCGGTATGTCTAGCACCCATGGACCCCACTGTCTGCATCGAAAGGTGGTCGATTAGTGAGTTACTGGTTCAAAGTTGTCCGTTAATCCAGAAATTCTTTTTTCTATGGATTTACTTCCCATGCCGTGACGTCAGTGCCTGGCTCTCCCTTTTATCTAGCATTAGGGAGGGGGTTACGTGCGTCTGGGAGGGGTATCGCCGTCCGACTTCAGACGTTACCTCACGTGCAACCGTTTACAAACATGAGAAAACAATAGCTCTGGTATTTACATATAGTAATTTATCTTAAGAATTTAGACTGGCTGTTCATGAATTGTTATATGTATTGGCAGGTTTTAGATTATTGCATAACTTGTTCCGTTTTTCTAATAGTTTTCCCACGGTATAGGGGTGATGTTTTTTTTTCAGAACAGTTTATTGTATTGAACAATTTGAAACTGAACAAACACATGAAGCTATAGACTTACTCTTACTTGTGGCGCAGTCAAACATGCACAGCTAAAATATAGTTACAGCTTTATACAATGGAATACGTTTAATCCGGTGCCGACATTCCAGCAGATATCTTCTTAGAATTCTGTATAGGAAATATCCGGACTAAAGAGGTTCAGTGTACACACAAATAAAAGTACCCTGAATAACAACGTTTGAATTCATCAGTTTGGTATCAAGTATACATTGTAAATGCTCAGTTTGTTTTTAACACAAACAGTAATTGAAAACTAATTTGGTGAACTTTCTAAAACGTTTATTTTTCTTTGTCAAGCAAAGAGTAAAATCATATGAAGTTTTATAGTTTTCAGATTTCCACTCTATACACAAACAAAACGTCCTAACTAAAGATTTAGAGAGTGTAATTGTGAAGTTGTACAAACACCCAATGTTCCGGACTAAAGATTCAAAATATTGGTCTCGCGAGGTTTCACTCGATCAATATTCAAGTCAAATTGTTCCGACAAATCATATTCCATTGTATACACGAGCCAATGTTACGCCCCCCTCCCCCCCCCCCCCCCCCCCCCCCCAGGTCCGAGGGCAGAATAGGCCTATTGTATCCCACTTAATGTCGCAAGAGGCGACCAACGTGGAATTTCTTGCAGATTTGGGCAATTTATTCGGTGGTTCCTACTTTGGGAACATCACAGAAACCATAATTGATCTTCTATCCGCATTACAACACTTTGGATCTACAACTGTTTGCTCTCTCATCCCCTCTATTTCTTTTATGTATTTGTCTTCATATCTAAAACAAAACAATGGTTGTTGTAAGGTAGAACCTTAAGAAAGAAACAAACAAACAAAACAAACGAACAAACAAACAAACCCAGGTGTCAGACAAAGTATGTTCCACTGTAAACAAAAACAAAAATATCCAGACTAACCAAGTTCCGTTGTACAAAACCACATGTCCACATTAGCAAGGTTACACTGCAAGTGAAGGATTAAAGAGGTTTCATGATGGGAAATGTCCATTTAAACCAGGTTTCAATATTCATTCAAAACAAACCAGCGTATTTGATACAAAATACCTCGAGGGTCTTATCAGGGATGTATTCGAATTCCCAAATGGCATATTACAAATTGCTGGCTTAGGAACGATATCATCATATGTGACGACAGCAATAAATCTACATGCAACTTCCAATACATTAAGATGCAAGAACAACATACTATTTTGAACTTATTTACATTCTAAAACGCATACGAACGTTGATGGGAACATTCGAAAAAACAATTTCCAAGAGCGGAAAAAAGGATGTTTTGCACCCTAGGTATTAGCCCAGGTGAATGCAATACAGTATTTGTAAAGAACGGAATATGTTTATTTATTGTGGGTAATGGCTGTGTAGTAGTTATGAAGCGGTTCCCCTATTTAAAAGCTGTTCGTTTGATGGAGTGTTTTCTTGCTACGTTCAGTATAGAGGTTAACGGTCTCGTGCCGGCTAATTGAGAACGACTAACAGTTGCTCGAATAATATTCATCCGCATTCGTTAGTAATTCTGGCACGTGCGAGAAATTGAGTTAGAGACTTTCACAAATCAAACGTCGTACCTATACTCCCTTCAATCATTTCACCCAGCCCCCTCCCCTACTGTTCCTATCCCCCTCCCCTCCTAACATACCATAGCTCCCACCAGTATCATATCTTCCGTTACACAAATCCCCCCCCCCCCAGACCCTCAAAACTATTCACCCTCAGTGTAATTCGGTGTAGCAGTTGACTCTCCTATCAACCGATCGCTACCACACACTTTGCCAAGTCATGGTACAGATTTGTACCTGTACACGTTTACAATCAATGTTTAAACCATACCAAACAGCCGTTCTGATAAATCACCTTTCCCTCCTCAAAACTGAATTGATGGTTACAGTTGAATCAAAGCTGTACAGTCCCCCCCCCCCCCCCCAACACTTCCCCAAATTCCCCCCTTCCCTTACTCTCTCCACTCGTGCCATGTTCTTTGAACTTGTTGACCAGGTGCCGTTCCCCATTCCGATTCGATGGCTTTCAAAATGTAAATATGTACTTTCTTTATATGTTTGCGTTAATAAGGTAAAAGTTTAACCAAATCATATATCATGAAACATATATTTTCGCGGTTGTTCGTGTGAAATAACGGTTGCGAAATCAATTTAATATCATAAGTATTAACCAGACGTACTTAAAACGGGAAAATAATCGATAATTGTTACCTTGAGAATTCAGATACCCGCAATTTACTTGCCATTTATATCATAATCGCAAAATTTACTTTCCGGTTGTATACAAATCCAAAAAACACAAAACAATTTCATGAAGACAAGAATTGAGGCATGTGAAAGTTTACTGAATATAATGATGTGGATCGTTCCAATCATGTTTCTCCGTCAAATCGGAATTTTGATGGGATTCGAATGGTTTCTAATTGACGTTCGTGCCCTTGCATAAAACAATAATCACCAGAATGACGGGTTTCTGTCATTTAGTAGACAGACGTGTTAAAATGCATCAAGAAAAAAAAAATCTTTCGATATTAAAAATATAAAGTTTTTTCTTGTGTATTGTTTAAGCATATATATCAAGATTGACATATACTTTGTAACATTACAGGGGCACGCATATTCCCAATTGATGTTAGAAGTATGAATTCAAATCCTTAATTCAATTATCTGCTCTTGACATGAGTATATTGAATTTAATTGAATTAGTCTCTCGGGCCAACTGTTTTAATTTGACAGTCAATCTTAAAAGATGTTTCTTAATTAACGTTGCATATATATTTCTACATTCAAAGTACATGCTAGACACCCCAATTAAAACAACTTCACTAGTTGGCCCTAAAGATAGGTTTAATTAAATAAAATATTTATGTCAAGAGCAAATATTTAAATGAAGGTAAAGGGTACCCTTGCATCAGTTATAAATACGGAGGAGAGTTATCTCCCTTCTCTATAGAAAATGAAGCGACCAAAAGTACTTTTTTGGGGGCTAGGATAACCTCCCCTGCTTAGTTTTTCATAGTGCTGTAGTTGCGTAATTCCTGAATGGCACTGTTCAGTGGTAAGGTGTAGGCTTGACAATGTTAATGTCCCTAGTTCGATCCCTGTAGTTTTTCTGTATTTAATTTTAATTTTTATATTTCCAACATTAACATTTAAAAACACTACAATTCGGTGAAATGCATCGCGACGTTCGAATTTTATGTGTGTTATATCGTTTGAAATGCACTTACAATTCTTGTACAGTAGCAACAATAGTAATAATTTAGTTTAATCTGTTGGTACACATGTACCATTGGAATTTTAACTAACCAATATGAAATAGAATGCCACCTGTCTGTAATGGCAATTCCGATGCATAATAAAAATGTATACAGTGCCTATTTTCTCTTTTCCATTTAAGGTGCACTTGTTAGTGAATAAGTAAGATCTGCAACTATTACGATAACTCAAAGTTCGCCAATCATTTTTTTATGAATTAATTGCTACCTTAATTAAAAAACAATGCACATACATGTATAACATTTTAAATAGAACAAATAACAACTAAGTAGTTAATGTACAACATTTAATTACTGTTGTATATATAACATATATAGAAAAGTCAAACTACATCACACATAATTGATATATCCATCATGCAAAAGAATACATTGACATACAATTTGAAAACATAAAAAATTGGCATTTCTGGGGCAAACTCAGTGACGGTATAGAGTGTCGACGCTATTCCTCGACTAGCTGGCAATCACATGGTTCTCTATATGTGTGCAGGCTTTGCTGTTACACTAAATAGAGTGCGGGGATGTAATAAGTAGTGGTGGAGCCGTTTCCGCCTTATCTACTTCTTTGGGTGCATTGCAGGCCAGACCCGAAGAGGAATAGCGTCTTATATGTTTTAACTTTATATAATTCTTATGTTTTACCCAGACTGGCTGTAACTCTTTGTCTACATTACTCCAGTCTGACTGGCTGTAACTCTTTGGTTACATTGCTCCAGTCATTGCTCCAGTCTGACTGGCTGTAACTCTTTGGTTACATTGCTCCAGTCTGATGTTGGGGTAACTTATATAAAAGTTATAGCATTAAATGGGACCACTTAGACTGGCTGTAACTCTTTGGATACATTGCTCCCGCCTGTGTTGTTGTATCCCAATATTATGTAATAGAATAATTTCCATTAATATCTGAATATTGTGAAATAAATATATCATCCAATTTTTGGGGAAAACAAGGCCAAAACTTAGTTGTATTATGTGAATAATGTAACTGAGTGCCCCTAACATACAATACTTTAAACAGATATATTTTTAATCTAGTGGAAAATTTCAATTTGTCCAAACAGGGATCACTCGGGTTTTTTCCGTCAATAACCGAAAATAACTTACGAAGATTGACGAAGAGGCTCGAAAATTTGGCCAAAAATCTTGTTTGTTCGCTCTCTTTATGCTATAACCTCGTTTTATATGGATTTTATTTACAAACTCTTTATTTTGCGCCATTTTATTCCTGTCCTCATACCTTCACGTCTAACTTCATATAATGTTGAATACGACTTTAAATCAATCTTGCAAATGACTACTACCTGGTTTGGTTATGACGTCATTATTGTATGACCAATGAACCACAACCGATAGGTAAGTACAACTTTGTTTGTTTTCGATAAATGACGTCTTAAGTCAGTGGTCTCGTATGTGGCTGAATAATACTTACCAAGAGCACCTGATGTTTTGAAAATGGAGATTATCTATGGTCATAGTCTAAAACAGCTCTTAGAGCAGAGCATTATATCGAGCAGACCACTTCCTGGGAGAGATTAATATAAATTCCGACTAGGCTTACCATACGGTACAAATTTTCCGGAATTTGCAGACCTAAAACTTGGCAACGTGTATGATTTTCTCAAGGTTTTTAACCAACACCAAAGGGCTTTCTATACGAGTAATCAATCTCCAAAATCGCCTAGCGTGACTGTATTTCCGCAAGATTTATGGCTCAAAAGCAAACTGTTGTTGTTTAGATGTATTCCCAACAGCTATAATCTTATAAACATAATCTTATAGACTTCAGTCACTCTTGGTTTGTATCTAGAATAGAGATAATAGAATCACGTTTCCCGATATATGCTTCAAAAGTTGAAAAAATTACTTCTTGCAAGCGTGTGTTGACGGTATAGACTCGGTGTCGAAACAACACTAAGGTTATCAATAACTGTGGTATATTGTAAGGTTATCCTCGACATCGAATCTCTGAGCAAAAATAAAATGTGACAGTTGTGTCTTTTAAACCCGGTTTTACATAACCGGTCGAATTTCATTTATTTAAAATAACTGATAAAATACATTTACAGATTGCCATCCCTTGACACCCAACAAAATCGTGATAGTTATATTACATAGGTTACCATATAGGCGTACTAAATAAATATGCTGTGTGTTCGAGATGGTGTATAAACATACAAAGTAAATGTTGGAAGGATGAAGTGTCTTGCGATTATTGAAGCAGTATACTGTTATTACCGATATGCGTTGATGTTGCACACTAATAAAGTTCCACAACTGCAAAATATTTACGTGGGCTTGGTTTTAAGAATGCCGGAGAATGTGCACAAGAAACCATGTATTGATACCACGGAAGTAATATAGAATTCTTAGATAACGATTATCATTTTAGGGGGAGATAACTCGAACATCCATCACACGTATATTGTGTTGTAGATACGCATGGTTTTAGTTAAATGTAGCCGACACGGACAGTTCTTTGCGTTTTATCCATGATTTATTTCCCACAGAGTCGGATATATATAAATATACAACGTTAATAAGTTGATAGGTATATATCTTAAACATGTGTGCTGAAATGAAATGATTAAAAACAATGTTTTTTACACAGCTTCTAAATTCATCATCTATCTAAGCATTGAGCTGATTTTCTGTTGGCATTCATAGTCATCATGAAAGCCAATTGTAAACTTAGCAAATTCCATACACAGTTGTTGGACTATTTTAATATCATAGAAGAAAGATAAATATATATAGATTCACCAAATAGTTCAGATACCATCAACAGATGGTAGAATTAGAGTTGGTCTGCGTAACGTTCGTTACGAGCGTTAACAGTACTGTATAAATCACAAGTTAATACCGATGTAACTGTCAAGAAAAGGAAAGTTCACGATAAATATCAAAATGTTTTTGTTTATTTTACAGCCAAGTATTCAATCTTCCCTGTTTGTCACGTTGTAGGTAAAGATTTAGGTTAAACGTGGTCTATTTTTTTCTTCTGTCATTATAAGACAATACATCATTAATATATCTGAAAATGAAGTTGAAGGACTTGGCAAGTTCTTATTACCTTACTCTAATGTCATGAAACTTGACCATGGGTGATGAACATCGATGTTCATTGATTGTCCACGATAATGTTTACCTAAATCTTCACCTACAACATGACACACAGTGACGGCGTACTACTTAGCTGTAAAATAAACGTAACGATTCTCATATTGATAATTGATTATTCATTGATATGTAAATTTAGGACAAAATTTGTAATTTATGTTGATGTTTGTCCTTGTCTGTCCACGAAGTTACAAATCTCGTTTCAATATGGCTGTTCGGTAAATAACACCAATACTGTCATTCATTGTGCATTCAGAAACAAATGATGACCCGTCCTTTTAAATTTCAAATGCAAGGGCTGACCAATATTTTTTCTAATGTATCATGCAGTGTATATCGAATAAAGGTGTCAACTTTTCATAAAGTTTGTAAATAAAATACAAAAAAAAATATAATCATCTCTCCAACAAGCTCACCACACCCCAATAAACCTTGGTCATTTATTTAATAAACAGTCAAGCTACAACAGAAAATGAATTCCATTGTTTCTGTAACAAAATTTGAATGTGAAGACATTTTTTGTGATACCACTGCAAACACTCATGGTAGAAAGTGGCCGGATAAATAATTAGTCTTTGTATTGTGACAACGATTACTTCCAGTGAAATAATATCTATTATTTATACACACACTTACGTAGAAACACGGACAGTGTGAACTCTCACAATCATTCATTGTTCCAGTGACCAACACAAGCTGAGTCCCCGAGGTCATGCTATATCACCTCATTGACACCTTTTGAGTTGTTTGGGGGTGTCAAGCGGGTTCCAAACGGGGGTCTCGTTAATGGACATTTGATTCCGGTACCATTTTTGAATCGCCACAAAGGTCATAAGAGGAAACAAATTGTGTAGTTATTTACAATGTACGATGTTTAGAGTGATTGAAACAAGTGTAAATGTGTTTTTAAGCGTGAATATCACTGGCACCTATTTGGCGAAATAAAACCATGGAATTCCAAGCCAGCGGTGTCACAAAGGCAGTTGTTTCTTACATGTAACAATGCCACGTGACTAAATTATGTGCATCCGAATATTCATTTCGTCGAAGTCAATGAAGTTTAATGGTGACATGAAACACATGTAAGAAGATGATAATTTATTACATTTTTGCCAGTGAAATATCGGATTGATCAACTTGATAAAACTGATATCTTTCATACTGTGACAAATATCAAAAGTGGTATTGACCAATCATAACGGTTCCTTTTATTCGCTGCATTCAAATGCAAAGATGTTTTTGTTCAGATTCACTTGAAGCGGCAGTAGAATCAGTGGTTGTTAAGGAAAATGTTTCGTACACACACTTAATTATTTACATTTAATTACAACTAATAACAGTTTTATAAGCAATCATACCAGAAAATTAAAGAAAACGTCGGAACTGTGTGCAGCCTTGTAGTCGAGCGTGACGTCATTATGATATGGCACTAATTATTACGTTTCTATTTCCCGCCCTTTTTTAATACGAGTTCTGCAACAATCAGCAAGTATAGGCATCACATCGACAAATGACTCACAAATGTGAATAAATACATTGAAAGTTATCAACATAGGCAGATCCTGGGGGACTCCTCCAATTTTTGCGGATAGAAATTAAAGCTGTAAATGCACACATAATCCCCCCTCGGGGACTTCACCATTGACCCTGACCCAGGACGATATATCCCAATTGACTTTACCATTTTCAAAATCCTGGGTTTGTGCCTGCTCATAAATCGAAGAAAAATCAGAAAAAAACCAAATTTAGCTTTTTTTGAAAAAGCAGTAAAAATGGAGCAACATTCTGACAAACAGTATATATTGGAAAAAAACTAATTGTAAGTTGCACAGACAATTGTATACCAATGGTCAAGTTCATCATTGTACGTAAATTACATTCACGCTCTCTCACCGACAACATCGGGATCCTGAGTGAGCAGAAACTGACAGAAGTTCAGTCAAACATGAAAACTGTCTTTGTACACAAACACGCACACTATGTAAGTTTGAGCGTCATTTGTATAGGAAAAGATAGATTTGGTATTTAGCCTGACTTTCGTCTAAACACATGGCATACATTTTTACATTGTAGTACAAGATGTAATTATTTGAACTTCTGCAGACATGCAAGACCATCTAGTAGTAATAAATTAAGCTTCAGTAAAATTATAAAAAAAAACATCTATATTACATGTCTTGCTTTTGCGAACTTTTTCCAAACACAATTCTTAGATTACAATTTCCGCGCTTTCCCTTAAATGATAATGACATATTAACCAAAGCAGATATGTACGTCAATAATTCTTCGTTTCAAAAATAAATTGAAATCATATACAAGATCAAAGGAACACCTGATATACAAAAGCAGGATTTTTTTTTTTAAAGTTTTGCCCAGGCTCAACATTAGGTTGAATAATCTGTTGATAAACTTTGACCTACAATTCGTCAAAAGAGACAAAAAAACCTGTTAATCACCTGGTTTAATTATAACACTGCACGTGCTAAGTCTCTTAATAGACAGACCGATTCGATAGACATCAAATATGGACAACATCGGCAACAGAAATTCCGTTGAACGTTTTTTTAGAGAGTTGTCTCTCGTTTGTCACCGATTGCTGCAATAATGGCGCATCCTTTTGTCTCGCAAATCAGACAGCGAACACCCTATCCGACAAACACGATCATCTGAGCTTGATTTATTTTTCTGCGTCTTACACCATATGTTAATTCCTCGCTACAGAGACATTCCGTCAGGGTTTCCTTCTACCATTACCACACATGCATTCGCTGCAGCTCATCCAATTATGTCTTGGAATGCACGTGCTTCCCGCCTCGACTGTCCGACACGTTCACCCGGTAATTTAAAACCTATGAAAGTTTGCATCTCAGAAATAGCCAGGATGATTCGAGATTCAACTTGCAATAAAAATGTCATGTTTTCTCGTCAAATTCGTCGGCATGTATCATTAAATATTTATTTCTAAGCTCACAAAATTACTGATGGAATTGGAGCACTTGTTTCCGTCCAGTCATGGTCTGGTTATTGCTCGATCAAATTGATATGGAATACATTCGCCTACATTAATACTAGGATATGAGATCAGAAGCCTGTTTGTTTAGTCCCTGTGAATGTGTACTGTTGTAATTCAACTTGTCACAACTTTCATGAATTCTCCAATAAAATAAAGCAAATCAAAAAGTGAGGTCATGACACACAGCAGTAGTTTACGACCAGGCAGCTGTGGGATGATTCCGAATGGAATTCGTTCGGTAATATCCATCTTTTATACTGTTTATATCAACGTAAATAGTACATAGTAAATAATATTTTCACACGCTAATCAGTTTTCGCAAAACTTATCAGGATTGGGAAAATTGGAGACAATTTTATTATTTTGAAGAAGACTACATAATTACTTTTATGCAGAAGATTATATATAGAGAGATCAGAATAATGGAGATACTATTCAGATTAATGCCATTTTAGATCACTTAATTTGATTATGTGCTATCAAGAAAATTTTATGAAACAAAGAGCAACACAAACTTCGCATGTTCAGACAAGATCCCTCTAGCTGGACAGACAAGTATTTCGTCCGATTCTAATACAACATTCCAATACATCAATAATTACTCGGCATACATCTGGAAGCAAAATTAGATAAGCGTTTCTACTAGATTTCAGGATAAAATCCAATATAAGGAATGCGACAGATTAAGAATAAGAAAGGCGTTAACTCACCTGAGGTTTTACTTCGTCGTCGGGAAAAACGATACATGCCCTTAAATTACAATTAGTCCAAGAAATGTGGAACATCAAATTGTCCTGAATATTCAAAGCCTTAGACAAAGAACAGAAAATGACTATGTGCCCTTCTGACCACGTGGGCATGTAAATCTTCATCGCTGTCAATTAGGGTCAAGTCGGCGAGGGGCGACGTTCACGTGAAATGATTAAAACATATAATTACTGGCCCTACACGCGAAATCACCTATCACCAAATGTGTTTTGCAGAGAACAGACCCATTTCCAACAAGATCGTCACCCTTCTGACTGAATCACCGTGGCCGTCGTCTCAAAGACTTGTCTAAGTCTTTTGCAATGAACAGTGTTTCAAAGATTTATTGGGGATTTTCGGTATGGCATCTGTCTGACTGCAAGGATACAGACGATTTTTTATTTTTACTTTACTTTTTTTTCTGTTGATTGGTATAGTGTCGTCTGCTCTCGAACCCCGCCGAAGCGTAATATCGTATTTCAGAATCGTTTGAAACGTTTGTAAGCTGTCAGCAAACGGCGTCGTTCGGTTGGAATGAATGCATGACCGGAGGGCAAACTAATGAAAGCGTGTCATTGTTCTTGCGCATGTCTGTAACAAAATCAATTGCAGATTGAATTTTGTTGAAATCTAAAACCAGTGAATTTCCAATCATTACGTGGCCCGCTGACAGTGCCTCAAACAATGGTCTAACACAAGCAAACGGTCGTCTGCCCTTCTGGGCAATTTCATGAAATCGAAACGGACGGAAGATGTTGCTTCTGAAGATTGCATAAAGACAATTTTGTAGAGAAATGCTAGTGAAGTATATATCATATGTGTACAACCGAGTAATTTCAACAGGCATGAATCCATTTACAATTAGCAGACTTCCGCAAAAAATGATAAGGTTTCTATGGATCGTATTTAACCGTAGGATAAATGGTTTTTCTAGTCTGTATATCTACAGCAGGCTAGTCAAATCGGGTTTTACTTGTGAGACAAACTATTAATCTTACAAGACATATTTTGTGTAAACATGTAAGATATATCGCTTTTCGTTAAGTATGAGACACAGATGAAGAAAGGGGCTATTTGCATGACAGGTGTTGTATAATAGCGAGAACTTCTGACGGTTTTCCGTGGCACCGCATTTAACGCTAAAATTAGTGTTTGAAAATTTGCCCAGATACGGTATGTACGTTTTCTTTAATCATAAAAGATGGTGTTATTTCCATATGTCATTTCGTATATTTAATGTATGCATAGAAATGGGTTTTTTACCCGTCTTTTTAGTCTAATTGGAGATACTACATCGAAAACCAAACCTTAATATCGTGTCTTTCATAGGACTCCGATGTACATCGGAACTTAACGGAATGTGCCACGTATTGTGAGTACATGAATCGCGGTGACATAAAATGCAATCGTAATTCTAATTACTTAATTTATGTTTTAAAAATACAGTGTAGATACATCTGCCCGGCAGTTCAAGGACACTAGAAAGTAGCTGGCCTGCTTTATCTCACTGCATGATCGAACGAGGCGAGTGTTAAAGTAACTTGGTGAATTCATGAGTTCTAAGTTGAAACAACAACGAATCAGCTGATGCCCCTATCACAACAATTGCTTGATTCTTCTATTTTTTCTGAAATTTCATTAATTTTTCTTCCTTCCTTCTTTTTCAGCATATCTTTTATTCTTTCCCTCTCTTACATGTAGTACAACCTTTTGCCTCCCTGTTCATTCTTTGGATTTTTTTTTATAACTTCTTCCCCTGTATCAATATTTACTATTGTTTTATGTCTTTTGTATGCTTTTTGCTACCATAACCCCATGTCCCTGTTGTTAAGATCTTTTGCAACTTAAACCTTACATTTGTACGTTATCAAAACATTTATCCACGGACTTAGACAGGTAATCAAATTCCGTGATTTATCATATAAACAATACAATTATTGAGTTTACATCTTAGATATGTCCGTGACGATATTTTCCCCTGCGTTTCGTCTATTTTTTATGAATGAGAGTCTAGATGTTAATCAAAACTTGCGAGCTAATTAGTTTTCACCTAGCAGGTGACTCAAGTTGACCTTTAATTTGATTTGTTGTTTGTTTTTTATTGTTTGTTGCGTTTTAAACAGTCACTCTAGATCAAAGATTCTGGGCTTAACCATTGCTTATAGACATAGAGTATGATGTCACAGACATAGCGGCCATTGTGATTTTGTGTTACGCCTCGTCCGATGCAAGCCTTATAATGACTCGAGTGCATTGAGATAAAATTTGAGTGGGTAATGTCTTTTTTTTTATATAAATTTGAGTCACATGATTCAAAATGATCAAACATTCCACAGTGCATATCTACATTGCTGCACTTTTCTTTTCCAAAAATTTGAACGTAAAGATATGACTTAGGCTATCTGAATTATATTGACAGCGCTTTTATTTCTTGTTGAGAATGTGAGACGCTAACAAGCCGTGTATATTTGCTAGTATTTCATCGAAGACAACTCCTAAAGCTAAGATCATTGCCGATCAGAGAATGTGAATTGGAAATCGAGACCACCGTGTTTATAGGGGGAAGCACACACACAAATTACGCCCATCACTCAGCAGCCCCGGAAAAGTCTACACGGTGCAGCACGCCAGATTTACCAAGGAGATGAACTTGATGCAAATGTCTATTGCTCCGCCGCCTTCATTAGTACAAGTGTATGTTTTAATCCACTCAAGCGTGAAGTCCTCGACCATTAATTTTCACGCTGATCGCCTTCGGTATACGTGCTCAGTACACTGTCACGTCAATGGCCTCAGACTCCTTGGTTTCGCAGAGAGCCAGGTTTGATTTTAGTTCCAAACTTATTCATGCATCGCCATTGAAAGCTGAATAAGAGCTAATGAAAGGCGGTGTTTGATTTTGAAAATGACTGTTCTTTCGAGTATCCTCTATATTTGATATATAACTTTATTTAGATTGCTAAATCAGTTTGAAAGTTCGTTTAGTGATATTTTTTTGTCGTTAAATGATGTTTTTGCCAGTTTCGCTTAATCAACGGAACATAAGTAGAGTTTTCACGCGCAAACATTTCCTCACTATGGAACATATTTTGTGGCAACATTACCAACTTGAAATACTCCAGTTTTACTGTATTTTAATTGAAAATTTTATAAATGATATATTATATTCGATTTATACCTAGATAAGTAATTCACAGATGTATGTACATGTATGTGCATTCACTTGATACTTCTTTTATTGGACTTCGTCTACCGAAGGTCCAGAACACTGCAGAACGATTCTGGTAATCCGTAGGCGAAATAAATAGAACCTTCCGCCACTGTTATATTAGCTGCACTGGTTATGTGAACGGTACAGGCCACAGCAGAACGTTCTAGTTAACACGTACATGCCACTGAATTGAACATTTTTTCTGCATTTACATGAGCTTGTCGTCCCTTTTCAGCCGTCACGATCACCGAGCTTAGAGACACATGCTCTTAAATCCCGTACTGCGACCTACGGCTGAAAACGGTGATTTGAAAGGTAGCAACAGCTTTGTGGAAAAGTTAACCATCTGCTACAAAAAAAAAAAAAAAAAGACGAAAACATCTTGCTACGTTCTAGAGGGATGCTCAATCTCGCCTGTTTCCGACTGCATCTTAGACCTATTGAGCAGTTAACGCAGGCGTATGGCCCCAGCTGTAAACCTTCTTTGCGATTGTGAGAGGATGAATGCACCATGTTTCCTAAATACCTTGAAAATACTACGCTTCATGTTTCATTGTGTTCGACAGTGTAGAAATGTATTGGCCTGATATACTTAGATATACCTTGTCTGCACTCTATAGAGCAATGATTTAAAATGATATAGAGCGCTTTTGAAATTGTCGTTGTTTAAACAAAGGTTTGAAAATGACACAAAAACAAGCTGTTACAATGTACGCGCACATTTTAAAGTTCTTGTCTTGTGGGCGTCACGTTCCATTTGACCTATCCGTCTATTGCTGGCTTAATAATTGTCCACTCAATATCTGTACATATTTATATAACTTTGTTTTGTATAATTTCTTTTTGTGTGTATGTCCTTTTTTTATTGTATTTGATCTTTTATTCATAATTTTCCTAAGGTGGATTGAGGTTTGTTCATGACATCATACTTCATTTTAATGATATAATCATAAACAATGACACCACTCACCAGATTTTATCATTATGGCGATACAAACAGGTCAGATTTATCATCAGAACATGAACATATTATTTAGAACGAATTATAGCTTAAATTATTACAGGTGATAAAATTAGTATAAAAAGGAAAAGACTTTATTTAAATTAGAATCTAGAAATTAGTTACATGAAATGCGTATTATAGGCAAATTATTATTTTATTGACCTTCATTCCATTCAAGGAAAAACATTGATAAAATGTTTTAAGCATGATATGGTTTGTAATTAATGATGTATATTTCTCTGTCTACATTTTCCCTTTATGTTTGACAAGTCAAAAGTTTTCTTCGTTTTTATCCAAATTTATGTAATACTTCTCACTTAATATTTTAGAATAAAAAAAAACCGTACCGTAAATCCGGATTCATCAAGCGGTTTCTGATTGGACGGTTATTATACTATACATATATACATATGTACATAAGTCAATGTGGCAGGCGGTAATTACATGAACTATGGCTGTAAGATTAACATAATGTTGTCTATCTGAATAAAACAAAGACAAACATGCGTCTTGCTTTCTTTACGTTATCTTGGTCGTCTGACGTTATTCAAGAGTTGATTACCAGTGGGCCAACACCATCTACTGTGAGAAATGAGAACGAAGTGAGATGAGCAGTTGAGTAAACACCAAACCTCAACTCGATGACTTGAGGCAGTGCCATAGTATAGGAACAACTAGGACAATCAACACCATTATTATGTCCCTGTAGCAAATTGGGGGAACTTTCGGATTTCGTTTCGATTTCTTCTTCTTCTTCTTCTTCTTCTTCTTCTTCTCCTTCTTCTTCTTCTCCTTCTCCTTCTTCTTCTTCTTCTCCTTCTTGTTCTTGTTCTTCTCCTTTTTCTTCTTCTTGAGTTTTCTTCATGAACTATTTCAAAAAATACTTACGAAACTTCACCTTATCATTGCTAGACACATAAATATGGGCGAAACACGTTTCACTTTCGTGTCGATCACGAAACATGGCCACAGTGGCGTATAGTTGATTGACACATGTATAGTGTACGTCAAGAAAATGTAAATGGTCGGTCACTACATGTATGTGTGATTTTGCTCCAACTGAGTATGTAAGTGTATTATGACATAGGAAATTCTTTCAAATGCATTATTTGCAACTACAAGAGCAGCGAGGTGGACTTTAGTAACGGTTCTGTTACGATTGAAACTTGTTATTATCATTTTTCTTCTCCAAAATTGTCTCCGGGAATTTAATTAAAGATTACTGACTGGATACTTACATTGGTGGGTATGCGTTGATGTTGGCCACGTATTTCATTTTCTGATCCTACATCAAATATGGCTGTCGTGGCTGTTGATTTGATTGAAATGTTTATGGGTATACGCCAAGGTGATGCCAACGGTCCCTGTCTATGTCTGTTTCTGCTTTTACGACTATGTGCGCAGTCTGGGGGACATGTGTACGAAAAATAAGAAACACTTTTTTGTGTATTTTTATTAAATTTCATTTTTCAAACACCCGGATGGTCTATCAGGTTTTTGAACGATCATTTTAGTGAATAATGTTTACTTGTCGGTCATGACAGAGCTATCAAAATATGGTTATTAGATTTTGATATTTTTTTTTTAGATAAAATGAAAAATAGCGCAAGCGATGTTTACGTGATACTATCTAAGTGCGAAATTTCTGACAACATGGCGGCTGTAGCCCGCCTTCTTATTGGATGAAATTTGATATTATCCGATTTCGAAGAAGTTTTGATGGTAAAGCAGATTTGCTTTGGCACGAAGAATTTCCATTTACCTGTCAAAACACCCGTGCAGGTCGGGGATCGGGAAAAGAATACACATGCTGTTACTCACTGCATGTATCGTTAGAGGCTACTATATATAATGAGGGAACCCCTTTCAAAAATGGGGATTTGCTTTTGTGCCCTCTACTTGAGGACACAAAAGCGACCAAAATAAATCTGCTGCGCCAATAGTTGGGACCATTAAGGGTGGTGGCAACGACTGGTTCACCCGTTGTCAGTATAATGTGATCGGGCGGAATGCTGTTCTGGGTGCCTTCGGCATTGTATTTCAGTGAGATACATTATGTAGCACTTAAAACGTAAACGTTTTAAAAAGGTAAATGTAACCATATAACCATGTTCAATAAACTGTATGTTTTTAATAATCATCTCAATTATGAAAACAATATTATTATATAAACTAATGCCGTTTCTATACTATATGAGATTTAAAAAAAAAAATGCATAATTTCATCACATTGTTAAAGTTATTAGATTTATCATTACACAGATAATACTAAATTAAGCTTTACGATGCAAAACTTGTATTTTTTGGTTAAATGCTTTATAGCAATACGATTGTAATACATTCCTGGTGATGTTGCTCACTATGATTTAATCAATCACTAAGCTTAGCAATGCTAATATTTGAATATATGCAGATAAACCTAGACACATATTTGAGTTTATTGAGATAAACCTAGACACATATTTGGGTTTATTGAGATAGACCTAGACACATATTTGGGTTTATTGAGATAGACCTAAACTCGTCTTTGAGTTTATTGAGATAGACCTAAACTCGTCTTTGAGTTTATCGTGATAGACCTAAACACATATTTAAAATAACGGGATGAACTCAAACACTTCTTGCAGTTTATGGAGCCAAACTTAAACATTTCATTCAGTTTATCGAAATACACCTAAACACATCGTTGAGTTTATAAAAAAACACACCACTAAACACGAGAATTAACCACAACACGTATAGTTCGTGTACCCTAAATTACGCTAACGGGCCTTTCCTTATTTATTTGTAAGAAATTTAATTCAATCAGCGTGTTTAACGTCCTGAGATATTAGACCTGAGATAAGTACGTGTCTTTGCTCGAACGTAAACGAAGAAAATATATCAAGTGCAGTTCAGGTTATTAACAGTACTAATAATAATCCATTTTCGGAAATTATGACCATTTAACCATGTTGACATTTAAGGTTTTATCTTGTAAGTATAGATCACCCGGGCATAACACAAACATTAACACTACATATACATGTATATACGTTTAAACAATGGTGAATGTATTACATATATACAGCTTTATGATAAAACTTTTTTTTTACTAAATTGGTTAAAGACGAAATAGGCGGCAAACAGTAGAGCAATGTTTTGGATGAAAAAGAAATTATTCCTTGCTCAATAAAGGTAGGTGGTAAGAAAGCTATGCCGGGAAGATGACTGACTTGAACTGGAAATGTTAATAATGGACTTAAACTTTCACACTTCAAATATTGTGTATATATTGACTTAATATAGAGAGTCTTTTTCCGTCCATTTTTGTCATTTTTGAAATGAAACAAAAAAGGCGCAAGTTCGTTAAGAAATGAGATAAGCTAGTGGAAGGTCTTTCAGAAATTTATTTTTTACTGCTATGCTAAAATGTATTTGCATTAATTACTGTAGGTTATCTACAGTGTCCAGATATGTTTAAAGGGGAGAAACTCGTAATAGAAAGCTTCGTTGTACATAACAGAGTTACCTCCCTTACCCCAACCCATACAATATCACTACTTTTTAACTTATGTTAGACTCTCTTTGCAACCTTCATTTTACAGTGACATTGTGTGAATTTATATAATAATTCTCTCAATTCAGACAAACCTACATTCGTACACAACTTCAACTATTTTGACTTATCTTGTAAACCATAACTTTTTATCACTTTTACACTGATTACTTAACCCATATGTTATATCTATCTGTAGGTGAAGGGAAAGAATCAACGCACTACAAAACTATAATTTGGGATGATTTTTGTTTGTTTGTTTTTGTTTTTTGAAAAAAAACGAAATAAGGCGTTGAAAGAATATGAAAAATATGGTTGTCTAGGTGAAAATATTTGTACATAGCAAATATAATGAAACGTTTTATGTATATTTACTAGGTCGTTTAGGCCACCCTTCAAATACTTCACAGTACCATGTTTAAATGTTAACATCAAATATTAAGGTTTGATGCAAATATGTAATATGCCTTTAAAGATAATTATCATATTTGTTGTATTTTTATAACAGTTATATTAGATATTACTGAGGTAGTCCAACAACATTGATCCAACGACTGTTGCGAGTCCGTTTAAAAAAACCAGAAAGTTTTCAAGAAATTATAGACAAAATGAAACTAAAATCAACTGAAAAACCAGAACGTAATTTCAAGAAAAACACAGAACTTATAGACAAAATGAAATTAAAATTATATACGTTATTGATAATGAAATATGGATTATAGATAATATATACGGGTTATAAGTACAGTTCGTATCTCCACAACAAAAAGTAAACGCTTGACAACTTCATTTCATCTGCTTTTTAATCTGTTGCATTCACAAAAACCGAATAGACATTGTGACACTAACTGTGATATTTACAACAAAACCCACGTGTCTTTTCTATCTCACTTTCAGTCTAAGCCATGAAGAGTATTGCTATTAGGTGTTTTCTATGATGACGTCATTGACAATTATCTACTTTTGACTTATGTTTGGTTTATTTCGTCAAAAATCTATAATTGCGCCACGCTTTATTTTATTTCAGATATCAGGTGATGACTGATATTGAGGGGAAGCCCGCAGATTCTTACAGCCAGAACACTTTTGTTAATTCATATTTTGCTTATTTCATATTTATTATTTCTCATAAAAAAAGTCCCTCAAAGTATGGTTTTCTTTTTAGAAAAGATTTACCAAAGCTATAGTCGTGCCGGTAACAGTATCCAATACTTGGTTACAGTTGTAGGCAGTGATACGGGGTTCCTCTTGATCACTTGTATTTCAAGCGTAGCTTGCGCAGACAACAAGAGTCTGGTGGAACGACACTATCATTTCCGAACGTCATGTCCACGCCATTAAAACATGTCAAAGAATAATGAAATAAATGAAAAAATCTTACCTGTACCTGCATTCCTGAAGTATCCGAGTGTTCACTTTTATCCCGAGAAATGTAGAAAAATGTGTCAAATCTCTATAATAATGCCATATAATTATTTCCGCTGAATAAATCATAACTGAGCACAAAGCCAACAAGGCTGGCTGAGGTTGGAAAAAGGCATGCAAAGTTATTTTACCTGTACACCATGCAAAACACTATTCTCACTCAGGGAATCTGGCTTGACTTGTATTAATCTTCGTAGTAGCTAAAAATACAATGAAATATTTAAAAGTAGCTAAACAATACGATGAAATATATTGTAGTAGCTATAACATACAATGAAACATATTGTAGTAGCTATAACATACAATGATATATATATTGTAGAAGCTAAATATTACGATGAAATATGTTGTAGTAGCTAAATATTACGATGAAATATATTGTAGTAGCTATAACATACAATGAAATATATAAACGTAGCTAAACAATACGATGAAAAATATTGTAGTAGCTATAATATACGATGAAATATATTGTAGTAGCTAAAAATACAATGAAATATATTGTAGCAAAGTAAGATACCGTGAATGAAAAAACTGACAGAAATGGCACTTAGTCGCTTTGATGATACAATACAACGACATCAGTTGATAGTACATACTAATACAGATTGATGACATAAATTGTGGTATAGATTACAACATTGGCAATTTTATATCATATGAAACTGATGAAGTTTCCACTCGCACCTGATTTTATGACTGCCTGGATCATTAAGAACAAATATGAATAGTTTATAACAATGCTCATAAAACTACATACATTTGTTTTCCTCGTATGTAAAAATATGTTAATTACATTTTGTTTTGTGAGAACATCCGCCTTGCTTCAAACGTTGGTGGGGGAACGCTTAGATAATATAACACACAGAGAATTACCCTGCCTAGTTACTCCTTTTGATAAAGAAACTTCTTAATTTAAAAAAAACCCACACACATTAGTCTACTTTTCAGTAGGTTATTGTAGGATTTAAAATAAAAACAAAAACGAACTCTTACCTAGCAGTGGCTGTTTTTTTTTCAAGTCCTGCAACAGAAACCTGACATTAAGCAAGAAATTGAAAGATTTCGAAAGTTGATAAAACCCCGTCTAGTAAACACAACTTACGGTATTGTAAAACAGTGATGCATATACATAGGAAATAATGATAAAAATCGCCTTTTTTCTGACACAGTACAATTTTCTACCATATCATATTTTTAATCATGCAATAATGAAAAACATAAGTAATTGAACCCGGGCCGTCTGGGTGAAAACCAGAAATCCTAACCACTAGACCACATCGGATATACTAAACAGATTGTATCGCACATAGATAAACAAAACGTTATCATGCCCAGACAATCTATGCATACGTTAAACGTCTGAGAAGATTATACTTTTTAATATCAAACGTTAGATTGTCTGGGTAAAAACCACGTGCACAGGTAGCCTAACCACTAAGACACATCGGATACGTTAAATTTCTTGAGTATTATTCTAGCTGAAACTAAACCCCCTAACCCTGTAAAATTACTCAGAACACCTTAGTTTAGGGCCAAATATAGCTGTAACAAATTCTTAGGTCCCTGTGCCTGCAACAAGTTACCAGAGACGTGTTTGAGACAACTGGAGTTCATGACTTAATGAATGCTTAGAACCTCATTTGCAATTGAAAAAAAATAAACAGAGTATTAAAACTTAGCATTGTTAAACGTATATCTACAATACTACATTTTAATAATGTTAACTTAATCTTTCGGCAATACTTATAAAATATTAAAAAAATAAATGCTCCGATGCCGGGAATTGAACCCGGGCCGTCTGGGTGAAAACCAGAAATCCTAACCACTAGACCACATCGGATATATATATACAGCTGTATACTTACAAACCTAACCTAACATACATTGTACACACTGTACGATAAAGTATACATATGAAAATAGTTATAAATATACATGTATACACATATATTTATGTACGCATATCAAAAGAAACTAGCAAGAATGAGGCAGCTGTCATACCTTTAAGTATTACATCTGTTGTGTTCACATATATACGTGTCCTTTCGATATGACATATATTTTCAGCAACAACTAGTATTTCTTTGTCGTTTTAGAAAAGGGGCGAGAATGTGAAGTTATACGCAAACGCAGGGGCGGATCCAGGATTTCCTAAAAGAGGGGGCCGATAGTTTTTTTCTCAATAGTCAACGGTGTGCTGCCGAAGGCAGCAGCCCGAGCGCGTAGCGCGAGGAGGGGGAGGATACGGGAGGGGGTCTTCCCCCTTTTGTAAGGGGGGTTTGGGGGATCTCCCCCAAAAAATTGTGTTTTCTAGAACGTCTCAGAAGCGAGTTCCAGTGTTCTGAGGATTGTTTTTATGTTTAATTAACAAGAAGAAAAAAAAATATTTAAGTATGGCCCAAAGACTTTTTTTGTGTACTGGAAAGAAAATTAAAGTTTCGGTTCAAATTCTCTATCAACAGTGTGTTTTAGAAGTCAGATGGTATTATTATAGGGGCAACCTGGTGATGATAAATGTATGAATCCACAGGGGGCTTGTTCATTATTACCAAATTTGGCGTCCCGCCCGCATGGGGGATACGAGAGGTCCACCGTCAAAAAATAAATGTAGAGACGCACAATATCTAGTCTTCAGACATTGTACCTACAGTTAAGGTACAATACTTCAGGTAATAGTTTGTCGTACAAAAGAAATAATAACACCATAACATCGTTGCTGTTTAATTAATGAGATACGCATGGCATCACTAAGTTGCTAAATAAACGGATGAGTTCAAATCAGTGCGACACCCAAGGCCACTAGCTATATAGTCTCGCGTTTTATAATTGTTGACTAATTCACTAGTGTAGACAATGATATATCTGAAATGTCCACGCTGATTAACTCATGTAAGGGCGTGCATATTACCAACAGTGGTACATTTGCTAAGTTATCTGGTTAAAATGGTACAACTTAGGAGGCACATACGCGTCACCTTTAAATTTAGTTTAAAATTATCATACTTGTAAGTACAGCATATCATCTCATTCTGGTACGTACAACTTATTACTACGTACACAATA
>NW_018408922.1:2292371-2296768 GCF_002113885.1 Mizuhopecten yessoensis
CCCCCCCCCTAAATCCGCGCCTGAAACGTTGCCTGAGGAAAAACGCAGATTATTCACTGTGAATCAATCAGTTACTTCTTATTGTAAAAGAACTTCTAGAGAATATATTTAAAAGAAATATAACCTACTTTTTTGTACGTATTTGTAATAATGTTTTTTTTTAGATTTAAGAAAACACTTACAGAGGTGCAGCAGTATTGTTCTAATCGGTTAAACAGAAACGTAAATATTCGCCAAGAAATTAAAAGATTGGAAGTAAAATGAAATGTTCCGACGCCGGGAATATGTGTGATAACGGGCATATCGATCAAATGTTCGATTCAGTTCGCCTTAATCATTTATTTATTTGTCTTTGTCACGGTTAGTCCCGATAGGAACTTCTTGACCACGGCTAGTGACCGATTCTAACACTGTGCATCATGACATCGTCGAGTGGTCTTACGAAGAATTCTGCGGGATGACTGTTGCATTCATCATCGTTAAGCACTTTACTGATCTTGTCCATTAACGGTCGAATTAGAAAAAAATGTACATACATGTTTATTTGTTGTGTTTGTTAATTGACTGAATTTTAATAAGCAAGTCAATAGGAATGAAGATTATCTTTAGGACTCGCACAACTAAATCAGCCAGGCCACAAGTGTTTCATACAATTGTAATCCCTGCCTAAATACTTTTCGCCGGTTAAATACAGTGCCTCTGAGTAATTAAAATGGGTAAACGTTGACATAGTTTACAATGAATTAAATCTACAGATATCTAACTTCATACTTATAGTTTTAGTAGATTTTAATATGTGATGACGGATTGATATGGAGTCAAAATGAAGTTGGTTAGTTTGGCTTGTACAATGTAAACTTCCGGTTGTCAAAAGTAGATTACTATAGCGCTCTTATATGTCATTAAACCCGCCAAATATGCCTTTTGGAGCATTTGTCAGGTATGTATCCCTGAATCTAGACAGTTGTCACTAATATTGAACTCCAAATATTGAAGCTATTAGCTCAAAAGCTTAGTAATAACATATAGTAAATGATATAGTTGTGCGAGTCCTTTATCGCTCGTGGTTCCATGTATGCCGGGTGTACCGGTCAGTTCTTACTCATGATCAGTCAGATGCTGACCGCTATTGGTCTGGTGTTGTCCAGTTCTACGGTCAGTTTTAACTCAGTCAGATCTTAACGAATGACCACTGGTGGTCTGGTAACGTGTGATGATATTTTTCATGACAAGTGAAACAAAGAGTATTATAATTTGCTTTGAACTACCATTTTAAATTCCATTTGAGCTATTGGGAAGTAAATGCTTATCTTAAGGTAAAACACAGACATCCGCATTTAACTGATAAATATTAAAATGTTATCTCATTTGGTTTATTGTGAAAATGTTTATAAATATATACATATACGCGTTTTAAGTACGCATATCAAGAGAAATTGACAAGAATGAGCTGTTTCATACCTTTTAGTATTACATCGAGATCAATCAATAATGTTTCTATTTCAAGCTATTATGGCAGACAATAGCAAATGCACGCGGCTTTTTTATAACATTGATTTTGAAGACGTAAAACGATAAAAAAACCCGTCTAGATAGTATATTTGAAAGAAGGGTAACCAACATTTTCATACATATTTGTTATAATGAATTTTTAGATTTAAGTAATACTTACCGATGTGCGGCAGTAGTTTATTTTTATCGGTAAACAGAAACTTAAATATACAGCAAAGACATAAAAGAAGGGAAGTAAAATTCGGCAATAATGAAAAACATAAAACCAGAAATCCTAACCACTAGAGCACATCGGATATATATATATATATATACATGTCATGTGTACCTTTAACCCGTATATATTATAGATAACATATATGTTTTTGTATGTTTTTAAGATACCCGTGAGATTATACATATCCGATGTGGACTAGTGCTTAGGATTTCTGGTTTTCACCCAGACGGCCCGGGTTCAATTCCCGGCATCGGAGCATTTATTTTACTTATGTTTTTCATTATTGCCGAATGTACATGATTAAAAATATAATATGATAGAAAATAGTACTGTGTCAGAAAAAATGCTATTTTTATTATTACATTTGTATATGCATCCCTGTTTTACAATACCGTAAGTTGTTTTTACTAGACGGGGTTACATGTTTTATCAAGTTTCTGTTGCAGGACTTATAACTACAATGTATACAGCCACTGTTAGGTAACAGTTCGTTTTTGTTTTCATTTTAAATCTTACACATACCTACTGAAAAGTAGTTTAATGTGTCTTTTAGTTTTAGTTATTTATTTATTTTTAATCAAGAAGTGACGTTATCAAAAATAGTCATTAGTCTCAGTGTACCCTGTGATATATTACATTTGTATCTAAGCGTTTCCCCACCAACGTTTGATGCAAGGCGGATGTTCTCACTCCACAAAATGTTATTATAAATATTTTACATACTAGGAAAAAAAACATTGTTAAAAACTAATCATCTTTGTTAATGATCTAAGCAGTCATAAAATCAGGTGGGAGTGGAAACTTCATAAGTTACATATGATATAAAATTGCCAATGTTGTAATCTATACAACAATTTATGTAATCAATCCGTACTATTATGTACTATCAACTGATGTCGTTGTATTGTATTATCAAAGCTACTAAATGCCATTTCTGTCAGTTTTTTCATTCACGGTATCTTACTATGCTACAATATATCATTGTATTTTTAGTTACTACAATATATTTCATTGTATGTTATAGCTACTACAATATATTTCATTGTATGTTATAGCTACTACGATATATTTCATTGTATGTTATAGTTACTACAATATATTTCATTATATGTTATAGCTACTACAACATATTTCATTATATGTTATAGCTACTACAATATATTTCATCGTAATAGTTAGCTACTACAATATATTTCATTGTATTTTTAGCTACTACAATATATTTCATTGTATGTTATAGCTACTACAATATATTTCATCGTAATATTTAGCTACTACAATATATTTCATTGTATTTTTAGCTACTATAATATATTTCATCGTATTTTCCTAAGCTACTACAATAAAGTTCATCATGTTTTTTAGCTAATTTGATATTTTTTTCCTAAGCTACTACACCATTTTACATGGTATTTTATTTATCTACTACAATTTATAATTGCTTGCGCTATGCGCTACTACTAGACCACATTTCATTGTATTATGCGGTATTTCTTAGATGTCATCTTTCGCTCTCTGCCCCCCCCCCCCTGTAATATCTCAAAGCACAATTAAAGCCACGCGGCTAGCTATTTGATTTGTGTCAGGTAAAAAAACCCTGATCAATCGCTACGCTGATACCTGTCCTTTGAAGATTACAAAAAAGCGACTCTCGACTTCAAAGCCTGTCATCATTTACCGTTACACGACTGCGAGATTCTTTTGATGTATATCAAAGGATCGAACTAGTCTTCTTGCCTCATCAACAAGGTGGTACACACTGAGCCTTCAATATTCCAGGGGTGTAGAGAGCGAAAGTGAGCGAAACCCCTGGATAGCGAGGATGCTTAGATGTATGACATCATACATTATAAATCTAATATACTTTGGTATCATATCCTATAAACTAAGACATTGTAATACTTGTAACAGTAGAATGTTTTATAAATATCGTATCTTGCTTTTTGTCACGCGGGATTACCTGACCAATTACCGATCTGCGCGTTTTCCCTCACCACTAGTTTTGATCCTCATGTTTTCAGTAATTACCTGATATCTAAAATGAAATAAAACGTTGTGCAATTAAAGACTTCCGATGAAAAAAAAACTCAAACATGAATAAAAAATGAAAAATTGTAAATTACATAATCATAGAAAACATCTAGTAGTAATACTGTTTTGTGTTTTGTTGTAAATATCACAGTTAGTATCACAATGCCTATTTTGTTTATCTTAATTGCAATAGATTACAATAAAATGAAATAAAACAGTAGAGCGTATACCTATTTTTCTGGATACATACTGTACCTATAACCCGTATATATTATTATCTATAACGCTAATTTTAGTGTATCTCTGTATGTTAGCATAGACAGGGGGGAATATATATCCGATGTGGTCTAGTGGTTAGGATTTCTGGTTTTCACCCAGACGGCCCGGGTTCAATTCCCGGCATCGGAGCATTTATTTTACTTATGTTTTTCATTATTGCATGATAAAAAATATGACATGGTAGTCAATAGTACTGTCTCAGAAAAAATGCCAATTCTATTATTTCATATGTATATGCATCACTGTTTTACAATACCGTAAGTTGTGTTTACTAGACGGGGTTTTATCAACTTTCGAAATCTTCCAATTTCTAGCTTAATGTGAGGTTTCTGTTGCAGGACTTGAAAAAATACAGCCA
>NW_018408923.1:0-200 GCF_002113885.1 Mizuhopecten yessoensis
TGACGGTAACGATACAGGCATATATGTTAGTAGCTGTCATCACAAATTGCATTGACGGTAAAAATACAGGCAAATATGTTAGTAGCTGTCATCACAAGGCGCATTGACGGTAACAATACAGGCATATATGTTAGTAGCTGTCATCACATGGGGCTTTGGCGGTAACGATACAGGCATATATGTTAGTAGCTGTTATCACA
>NW_018408924.1:0-200 GCF_002113885.1 Mizuhopecten yessoensis
GTGTAAATACACTTACAGTATGGAATGGTCTCCCCAATGTTAATGGTAATACACAAACAGTATGGAATAGTCCCCCTAATGTTAGTGTTAATACACTAACAGCATGGAATGGTCCCCCTACTGTCAGTGTAAATACAATTACAGTATGGAATGGCCCCCCTAATGTTATTGTAAATACACAAACAGTATGGAATGGTCCC
>NW_018408925.1:0-200 GCF_002113885.1 Mizuhopecten yessoensis
GTCTGAACACTTTGGTTTGTGTGTACAGTGGAACCTTGTTAGTCTAAACACTTTGGTTTGTATGTAAAGTGAAACCGCGTTGGTCTGTACACTTTGGTTTGTGTGTAGATGAGAACCTGGTTAGTCTGTACACTTTGGTTTGTTTGTAGATCAGGACCTTGTTGCTCTGTACACTTTGGTTTGTGTGTAGATCAGAACCT
>NW_018408926.1:0-200 GCF_002113885.1 Mizuhopecten yessoensis
GTTTACTTCTGTTTCTAACTACCTGTATTCTGGAGTCCATTTTCGTTTTTTTTTATTTAAGCATTGAACTGTTTTTGTATGGTATTCATGATCTATTTGAATGACACAGCTTTGCAAGCAAACAAATCAGTCATTCAAATAGATCATAAATACCGTACAAAAACAGTTCAATAATTATATTTACGTTTTCTCTGCCTCTA
>NW_018408927.1:0-200 GCF_002113885.1 Mizuhopecten yessoensis
ATGGTTAACCGACTTACTCCTTGTACTACTCTAATAGTTAACTGATGTACTCCTTGTACTACTCTAATGGTTAACTGACTTACTCCTTGTACTACTCTAATGGTTAACCGACTTACTCCTTGTANAGTTAACTGACTTACTCCTTGTACTACTCAAATGGTTAACCGACTTACTCCTTGTACTTCTCTAATGGTTAACCG
>NW_018408928.1:0-200 GCF_002113885.1 Mizuhopecten yessoensis
GTATTCTAGCGTATATCGTTTAGGTGATCGTGTCCGTCGATTAACAAAGTATCTGTACTAGACTAGTACCGTATCGCCTGTGTCGCGATTTTTAAATGGCTTGGTTTACAACCACTTGCAAAAAAAAAGTTAAAAACTTCAACAGAACAAAAACTACACAAAGTTTGTATGGGCAACAAAAAGGATGATATCCTTTCAGG
>NW_018408929.1:0-200 GCF_002113885.1 Mizuhopecten yessoensis
TTTGGGTTGTGTGGTGGCTATGATAGTGTTTTGATCGTGCTAGGTAGTTTGTAGGGGTTAATATATTTACAGAGTGTGTTTGGGTAGTGTGGTGGTTTTGATAGTGTTTTGATCGTGCTAGGTAATTTGTAGGGGTTAATATATTTACAGAATGCGTTGGGGTAGTGTGGTGGTTATGATCGCGTTTTGATCGTGCTAGG
>NW_018408930.1:0-200 GCF_002113885.1 Mizuhopecten yessoensis
ACGTTACATGTGTTTACCTTACGTTACATGTGTTTACTTGACGTAGAATGTGTTTATTTGACGTTACTGGTGTTTACTTGTTGTTACAGATGTTTACTTGACGTTACATGTGTTTACTTGTTATTACAGATGTTTACTTGACGTTACATGTGTTGACTTGACGTTACAGGTGTTTAATTAATATGACAGGTGTTTACTTG
>NW_018408931.1:0-200 GCF_002113885.1 Mizuhopecten yessoensis
TCAGGTATGTCAAACAAAGTTATGCCTCAGGTATGTCAAACAAATTCATGCCCAGGTATGTCAAACAAAGTTATGCCTCAGGTATGTCAAACAAATCCATTGTCTCAGGTATGTCAAACAAATCCATGCCTCAGGTATGTCAAACAAATTCATGCCCAGGTATGTCAAACAAATTCATGCCTCAGGTATGTCAAACAAAT
>NW_018408932.1:0-200 GCF_002113885.1 Mizuhopecten yessoensis
TAGGACTACCATATATAGGACTACCACATATAGGACTACCACATACACGACTACCATATATATAGGACTACCCCATATAGGACTACCACATATAGGACTACCATATATAGGACTACCATAAATAGGACTATCATATATAGGACNAATAGGACTATCATATATAGGACTATCATATATAGGACTACCACATATAGGACTAC
>NW_018408933.1:0-200 GCF_002113885.1 Mizuhopecten yessoensis
CCAGGGTTAGACTCTCATTAGTGCGTGTCGGGTACTCAGTATATTATGACCAGGCAAAGACTCTCATTAGTGCGTGTCGGGTACTCAGTATATTGTGACCAGGCTTAGACTCTCGTTAGTGCGTGTCGGGTACTCAGTATAATGTGACCAGGCTAAGACTCTCATTAGAGCGTGTCGGGTACTCAGTACATTGATACCAG
>NW_018408934.1:0-200 GCF_002113885.1 Mizuhopecten yessoensis
TAAAGTATGTGTCTGTAACAGGGACTTTAAAGTATGTGTGTGTAATAGGGACTATAAAGTATGTGTATGTAACGGGGACTATAAAGTATGTGTGTGTAACAGGTACTATAAAGTATGTGTCTATAACGGGGACTATAAAGTATGTGTGTTTAACGGGGACTATAAAGTATGTGTCTGTAACAGGGACTATAAAATATGTG
>NW_018408935.1:0-200 GCF_002113885.1 Mizuhopecten yessoensis
CACTCCCTACGACAACTCTGGGTAGAGATTGCAGTGGTATATATTCAAAAAACGGAATATCAACAAAACAGCGTGCTGGTTGTCAACAAAAAGGGAGTTTATCACAGTGAAACAAAATGATAGGATAAAAAAACATACAAGTATTTTCATAACAATTTTTATTGATATTTTGCATGAAAAAAATAGACTGAAGAAAAAAA
>NW_018408936.1:0-200 GCF_002113885.1 Mizuhopecten yessoensis
TCAGATCTAATTGAGGTAGTTGATAAGTACGTTATATGACAGTGGGAACAAGGAACTGTTTATGTCAGATCTAATTGAGGTAGTAGATAAGTACTCTCTGACAGTGGGATGAAGGAACTGTTTATGTCAGATCTAATTGATGTAGTAGATAAGTACTCTGACAATGGGATGAAGGAACTGTTTATATCAGATCTAATTGA
>NW_018408937.1:0-200 GCF_002113885.1 Mizuhopecten yessoensis
CAGTGAAAAGATACAAAATTTAACCTTGACCTTTCACCCAATGACATTAACCTTTGGTCAGTTGACCTCGCTATCCCCATATTCATAGTCCGTTCCAAATGTCCAGTTTAACCACTAGAATTGTTCGGGAAAGCCCTGCTAAAAATAGCGCCGATTAGGCAGTAAACACAAGTGGTGCGAGCGAGAGGAAACGGTTTCCA
>NW_018408938.1:0-200 GCF_002113885.1 Mizuhopecten yessoensis
GCAAATAAATGTTGATAACATTTGGATTTTTTATAACGTCTAAAAAAACAAAACTAACGTAGGTTTTCGGTAAAATTAACATGATCTTTGCGAATCTAGAAAGGTAATCTAGGACATGACAAAATATATAGAAAGAAAACAAAACAGAAACATTGATATGACAGTTTAACACATTCTGGTAGTAGTAAGCAAGAAACGTA
>NW_018408939.1:0-200 GCF_002113885.1 Mizuhopecten yessoensis
TTTTTCACCTGAGACCAATCAAGTAGCTAGCCGCATGCTTTCAATTTTTCTATGACATATTCCAGGGGTGCAGAGAGTGAAAGTGAGCATAACCCCTAGAGTATAGAGGGTGTCGGGCAGGTGCTATCGGAGATTTTAGAACTATATAGAGATATATATACTATAGAAAGATTTTAGATCTATATATATATATATATATA
>NW_018408940.1:0-200 GCF_002113885.1 Mizuhopecten yessoensis
CTTGTCACAGACTGTCGGCAAAAGTCATACATTGTCACAGACTGTAGGAACAAGACATACATTGTCACAGACTGTCGGCACAAGTCAAACCTTGTCACAAACTGTCGGCACAAGTCTTACCTTGTCACAGACTGTCGGCACAAGTTATACCTTGTTACAGACTGTCGGCACACGTCATACCTTGTCACAGACTGTCGGCA
>NW_018408941.1:0-200 GCF_002113885.1 Mizuhopecten yessoensis
GAGTGTGCTAGGATGTGAGAGGGACTCCGGGAGTGAGAGAGGGTGGAAAGGGAATACACGGAGTGTGCTAGTATGTGAGAGGAACTTTGGAAGTGAGAGAGGGTGTAAGGGGAATACACGGAGTGTGCTAGAATGTGAGAGTGACTCCGGGAGTGAGAGAGGTTAAGGGGAATACACGGAGTGTGCTAGGATGTGAGAGG
>NW_018408942.1:0-200 GCF_002113885.1 Mizuhopecten yessoensis
CTGGGTAGTCGACAGGACTAGATAAATAGATTATTTGCTGGGTAGCCGATAGGACTAGATAAATAGATTATTTGTTGGGTAGTCGACAGGACTAGATAAATAGATTATTTGCTGGGTAGTCGATAGGACTACATAAATAAATTATTTGTTGGGTTGTCGACAGGACTAGATAAATAGATTATTTGCTGGGTAGTCGACAG
>NW_018408943.1:0-117 GCF_002113885.1 Mizuhopecten yessoensis
GAGAGACCTGTCAGGTATTGATGCATCAAGAGAGACCTATCAGGTATTGGGGCATCAAGAGAGACCTGTCAGGTATTGGGGCATCAAGAGAGACCTGTCAGGTATTGATGCATCAAG
>NW_018408944.1:0-200 GCF_002113885.1 Mizuhopecten yessoensis
CACCCTTTCGGATTATGGCCAAAATTTTATTCTCGAACCAAAACATTTTGTTTTGTTTTTTACAAATGTGAAGCTCACATAGCCCACTTCATCATGCTTATACCAATTTTAGTACAGTTTTATTTTTTTTATTTTTTTTACATATCATTATACAGGGGGTTAGCCATTTAACAAAAATATCACCCATAGCCACAACCCTC
>NW_018408945.1:0-200 GCF_002113885.1 Mizuhopecten yessoensis
GTGAACGAGATATCAAGATATCTGCTGACGCATCAAAGTCCGGATAAGGTGCCGTCATTCTACAAAGGTATGAAGAAAAGTGGTTTCCTGTGGCCTATGCATCACGCGCATTATCTTCAGCTGAGACACGCTATGCTCAGATTGAGAAAGAGGCACTTGCCATCACCTTCGCGTGTGAACGATTCCATCAATATATCTAT
>NW_018408946.1:0-200 GCF_002113885.1 Mizuhopecten yessoensis
GTACAAGGGAGATAAATAAAGTTAATCACAGAGAGAGGTGTACAAAGAATGTAAATAAAGTTAATCACAGAGAGAGGTGTACAAGGAAGGTAAATAAAGTTAATCACAGAGAAAAGGGGTACAAGGGAGGTAAATAAAGTTAATCACAGAGAGAAGTGTGCAAGGGAGGTAAATAAAGTTAATCACAGAGAGAGGTGTAC
>NW_018408947.1:0-200 GCF_002113885.1 Mizuhopecten yessoensis
AAAGGAGTTGTCATTGCATCAACACACCTGTGTTTATTTTAGAGACGGTCATGGAAGTATCATACGACCAAACAGGAACGTACGCTGGGGCTGGTGTTGGAGCAGTGATTGTTCTTATTCTTGTTGTTATAGCAACTGTCATCATCCTTAGAAGATATGCACTCACGGTAATTGTATTTTAAACCTTTGCGGATGATATT
>NW_018408948.1:0-200 GCF_002113885.1 Mizuhopecten yessoensis
AACATATTGTATCACCATAAACTTGTATGATACATGTTAAATACCTACATATAATATTGTATCACCATAAACTTGTATGATACATGTTAAATATCNCATATTGTATCACCATAAACTTGTATGATACATGTTAAATATTTACATATAATATTGTATGTATCACCATAAACTTGTATGATACATGTTAAATATCTACATAT
>NW_018408949.1:0-200 GCF_002113885.1 Mizuhopecten yessoensis
GGAGTAACACTTACCTTTAGAGACTAAAACAGATAATCTACCAGGGACTTAATATCAGGAGTAACACTTACCTTTAGAGACTTAAACAGATAATCTAGAAGGAACTTTATATCAGGAGTACCACTTACCTTTAGAGACTTCAACAGATAATTTAACAGGAACAGTATATCAGGTGGAACACTTACCTTTAGAGACTTAAA
>NW_018408950.1:0-200 GCF_002113885.1 Mizuhopecten yessoensis
GACACGCTATTCTCGATGTCAAAGTGATCTCTCACGTTCGCATCCATTCGAATAATTTCCAGAACTTCCATTGCGACTCGAATTTTCTTGTTTTTATTTCTTTTGCCTGTTCCTGTAGTCTTACATTCTATTTTTTTTTGCCAAAAAGGCGTATGTTTACGCATAAACATTTAGCAATGAACGTCAGTACGACTACACGT
>NW_018408951.1:0-200 GCF_002113885.1 Mizuhopecten yessoensis
GGTTAGTTTAAACAGGTGTCCCTCGTGTTTAATTTAGACAGGGGTGTCTTTTGTTTAGTTTAGACAGGTGTCCCTGGTGTTTGATTTAGACAGGTGTCCCTGGTGTTTGATTTAGACAGATGNATTAAGTTTAGAGAGGTGTCTCTGATGTTTAGTTTAGACAGGTGTCCCTGGTGTTTGATTTAGACAGATGTTCTTGG
>NW_018408952.1:0-200 GCF_002113885.1 Mizuhopecten yessoensis
AGGCATATCTTACCAATAGAACAATGCATATCTTACCAATAGAACAAGGAGTATCTTACCAATAGAACTAGACATAGCTAACCGTTAGAACAAGGCATATCTTACCAATAGAACAAGGCATATCTTACCAATAGAACAAGGAGTNTTACCAATAGAACAAGGAGTATCTTACCAATAGAAAAAGGAGTATTATACCAATA
>NW_018408953.1:0-200 GCF_002113885.1 Mizuhopecten yessoensis
ACGGGTTGACTGACCTATCGTGTGGTGATAACGTGTATACATGTCGAACTGAACAGGTGAGAAACACAACATTGCTCGATGGGAAGGTTCCATTACGATGGTAGCATGAGGGGTCAGACATACTGGCCTACATATATATAAATACGGGTACCTTACACCTATCGTTTGGATATATATATATATGACAGATGGATCGTGAT
>NW_018408954.1:0-200 GCF_002113885.1 Mizuhopecten yessoensis
GGTATGTGTTGATTTAACTTCCCTCAGTCTCTCTTCACTCAGGTAGGTGTTCATTTAACTTCCCTCAGTCTCTCTTCACTCAGGTATGTGTTGATTTAACTTCCCCAGTCTCTCTTCAGTCAGGCATGTGTTGATTTAACTTCCCCAGTCTCTCCTCAGTCAGATATGTGTTGATGTAACTTCCCTCAGTCTCTCTTCAG
>NW_018408955.1:0-200 GCF_002113885.1 Mizuhopecten yessoensis
ATCCGGCAAGAATACATCCATGGCTGGCATATGATTGTTAAGCAAAGTTTTTGGAAGGGGATATAGGGTTTCTAAGAAGGGATACATAGTTGGTAACAGAAATACATACATGTTATCTATATAGGTGGAGGAATCGTAAGGTTCCTCCATTAGAGGCAACACATGGTGTAAACAAAGTTCGCTGTTATACGGAAGCTTTT
>NW_018408956.1:0-200 GCF_002113885.1 Mizuhopecten yessoensis
AAAAAAATACATAAAAGGGCAAAACAGACGACTAGAGATTGTGACTGGTTAAAGTTTAGACATATACGCAATAAGTGTGTCAACCTAATTAGGCAGTCCAAAGACAAATATTTCAACAAACTGTCGTTAGAATTATCTGTTCCAAATCGTTCCAAGTCATGGTAGAAAGTTCTTAACAAATTCATGAAAACATACACAAA
>NW_018408957.1:0-200 GCF_002113885.1 Mizuhopecten yessoensis
ATGGTAGGTTAACTCCAGTACAGCTCCACCAGTAACCATGTACATTCGATAAACGGTAGGTTATCTCCAGTACAGCTCCACCAGTAACCATGTATGTAGATGCAATATATGGTAGGTTATCTCCAGTACAGCTCCACCAGTAACCATATATGTAGATTCGCTATATGGTAGGTTATCTCCAGTACAGATCCACCAGTAAC
>NW_018408958.1:0-200 GCF_002113885.1 Mizuhopecten yessoensis
CAGTTGAGGGAAGGGGATGGTAAGCAGATACCCATATTTGCTACACTGACAAATGTGGATAGGAAATGGTAGGCAGATACCCATATATGCTACATTTACAGTAGAGGGTAGGAGATGGTAGGCATATACGCATATCTGCTACATTAACAGTTTACGGTAGGAGATGTTAGGCAGATACCCATATCTGCTACATTTACCGT
>NW_018408959.1:0-200 GCF_002113885.1 Mizuhopecten yessoensis
TCCACCATCATGTTGTATGATGGTCTTTCAATGACGGACTATAGTCTGTTTATAGTACGTCGATACGTAGACTTGCACAAGCTCCAGAACCTCGGACAAACGATCAGAATGGACTTCACAGGTTCCAATTATTGAACAAAAACGCGTTTATTTAAATATAAGGATTGAATCTTGCTATGGTCGATTACATGGCAGTTCAT
>NW_018408960.1:0-200 GCF_002113885.1 Mizuhopecten yessoensis
CTATAAACGTAAAGTTTGGCAGTACAAGAGTGCAAATTTTGAAAATTTTAATAAACTTATATCTAATCATAATTGGATAGAAACTTTTTATAATTGTGACTCAGTTAATTTAGCATGTGATCGATTTACGAGCATTTATCTATCTTTTGCCAATAAATGTATTCCTAGTAAAGAAGTAAATATAAAACCTAATGATAAGC
>NW_018408961.1:0-200 GCF_002113885.1 Mizuhopecten yessoensis
TAGCTATATGGTTTGACTGTTATCAGATACAGTACCTGGTAGCTAGCTTTAGGATTGGACTGTCATCATACACAGTACCTGGTAGCTATATGGTTTGACTGTTATCAGATACAGTACCTGGTAGATATATGGTTGGACTGATATCAGATTCAGTTCCTGGTAGCTATATGGTTTGACTGTTATCAGATACAGTACCTGGT
>NW_018408962.1:0-200 GCF_002113885.1 Mizuhopecten yessoensis
CTGAAGGTCAAGGTTCCACGGCATCAGTTATAATCATATACAAGTGTTCCAAACATAGCTGATTTTGATTTGGAATATGTTTACATACCTTTGGAAATGTATTAACCTCGTCCTTTGCACATTGCACACCAGTATTTGATAAATTTGGAATACAGCTGTTGAACAAAAACAACTTGAAATTTGCCTTTCCCTTTAGGCAA
>NW_018408963.1:0-200 GCF_002113885.1 Mizuhopecten yessoensis
CTGTTATCACAAGGTGCAATGGCGGTAACGATACTGGCATATATGTTAGTAGCCATCTTCACAAGGTGCAATGGCTGTAACGATACAGGCATATATGTTAGTAGCCTTCCTCACAATGTACAATGGCGGTAACAATACAGGCATATCTGTAAGTGGCTGTTATCACAAGGCGCATTGGCGGTAACGATATAGGCTTATAT
>NW_018408964.1:0-200 GCF_002113885.1 Mizuhopecten yessoensis
ATTGAAATTGTCAAAAAAAAGTTAAACTTGCTTCTATATCTCATAAGATTTTTAAGAATGTCAGTATCATGCAAACTTATCCTCAACCATACCATTTTTACACAAAAATAATATTTTTGTATTTTTCTGTTCATATTTCAACTAAAATTGTCCCCAAGTTACCAGTCTGCCATCATATTTGGGGTCACATTGCAGCAACA
>NW_018408965.1:0-200 GCF_002113885.1 Mizuhopecten yessoensis
AAATGACTTAAGAAACTTTGTGGACCAAAACGAGAATATTAACACAAAAAAAAGAAAAACTCTTTGTCATATGAAACTGTTTGAACATTTTCTGAACGACGTAAACGAATTGTGCCAAATGCACCAAATCCCAACTACCGAACTCGATTAGCACCTTTTAATTTGTGTACGACAGAAAGATGGTAGCGAGTATCAACCCA
>NW_018408966.1:0-200 GCF_002113885.1 Mizuhopecten yessoensis
GGGAGAGAGAGAGAGAGAGAGTGAATGGGAGAGAGAGAGTGAATGAGAGAGAGTGGGAGAGAGAGAGAGTGAATGGGAGAGAGTGGGAGAGAGAGAGAGAGAGTGAATGGGAGAGAGAGAGTGAATGGGAGAGAGTGGGAGAGAGAGAGAGTGAATGGGAGAGAGAGAGATAGAGTGGGAGAGAGTTAGAGTTAGTGGTA
>NW_018408967.1:0-200 GCF_002113885.1 Mizuhopecten yessoensis
CCGAGGCTTGCCGTAATCTGCTGGTAGACTGTCAGTTCCCGAGGCGGGCCGTAATATGCTGGTAGACTGTCAGTTCCCGAGGCTGGCCGTACTCTACTGGTTGACTGTCAGTCCGTACTCTGCTGGTAGACTGTCCGTCCCCGAGGCTGGTCGTTATCTGCTGGTAGACTGTCAGTTCCCGAGGTGTGCTGTACTCTGCT
>NW_018408968.1:0-200 GCF_002113885.1 Mizuhopecten yessoensis
AGGTGAATGTCATTGGTGTAGTATATATAGGGGAATGACATTATTCTAATATTTGTTGAGGAATGTCATTGTTGTAGTATTTGTACGTGAATGTCATTGTTGAAGTATTTTTAGGTGAATGTCATTGTTGAAGTATTTGTAGAGAAATGTCATTAGTGTAGAATTTGTAGGGGAATGTCATTGTTGAAGTATTTGTAGAG
>NW_018408969.1:0-200 GCF_002113885.1 Mizuhopecten yessoensis
ACGATAAAGGTGGAATGATCCAGCATGGCTGGGGTACTAGACCTGAGAACCAATGTCATTGTTCAACACGATAAAGGTTTGAATGATCCAGCATGGCTGGGGTACTAGACCTGGGAACCAATGTCAATGTTCAACACGATAACGGTGGAATGATTCAGCATGGCTGGGGTACTAGACCTGGGAACCAATGTCATTGTTCA
>NW_018408970.1:0-200 GCF_002113885.1 Mizuhopecten yessoensis
GTGGCAGAACAGTAATAAGTGGTGGCAGACCAGTAATAAGTAGCAAAACAGTAATATATGGTGGCAGAACAGTAATATGTGGTGGCAGACCAGTAATAAGTGGCAGAACAGTAATATGTGGTGGCAGAACAGTAATATGTGGTGGCAGACCAGTTATAAGTAGCAGAACAGTAATATGTGGTGGCAGACCAGTAATAAGT
>NW_018408971.1:0-200 GCF_002113885.1 Mizuhopecten yessoensis
TTGTATACAGAACACTAAGAAGGGGTGTGCTTGTATACAGAACACCAAGAAGAGGTGTGCTTGTATACAGAACACCAAGAAGAGGTGTGCTTGTCTACAGAACACTACAAAGGGGTACGCTTGTCTACAGAACACTAAGAAGGGGTACGCTTGTCTACAGAACACTAAGAAGGGGTAAGCTTGTATACAGAACACTAAAA
>NW_018408972.1:0-200 GCF_002113885.1 Mizuhopecten yessoensis
CGTTCTGTTTTTACATTCTTATATTTAGAAATTGTATTTTCGGTGATTTTAAACAACATTAATCAACACATATAAAATTACAACACAATCCCGTATACAGGTAAACATAACCACTTCGTAATTTTCACCCGCCCGGGGCACTTACGTAACTCGACGGGTAGGGCCAGGGGTGTGAAAACCCAGGTGAAGGGAAGCTATAG
>NW_018408973.1:0-200 GCF_002113885.1 Mizuhopecten yessoensis
CAATCTTTATACCTAACCTACCTGTCCAGTATGACCTATATTACAGGTACCTCACCTCTGTGGTTACCCAATCTTTATACCTAACCTAAATGTCCAGTATGACCTATATTACATGTACCTCACCTCGGTGGTTACCTTATCTTTATACCTAACTGACCTGTCCAGTATGACCTATATATATTACATGTACCTCATATCAG
>NW_018408974.1:0-200 GCF_002113885.1 Mizuhopecten yessoensis
TGAGATAGAGTGTCTACAAGATCATTTGACCCCTGTGGCCTTGAAGGTAGGTCAAGGTAAATGATATGTGTTATTTTTGTAGGCAAAGCTACATACTATGGATGTACCAAATCTTAACTCTGTATGTGTCTTAATGAAGGAGAAGAAGCGTTTTAAGGAAAATGCTGGAAATTTTGAATTTTGGCGGGAAAACGAATTTT
>NW_018408975.1:0-200 GCF_002113885.1 Mizuhopecten yessoensis
TATATGTTGCTATAAGTGACTTTCCTACCTGCAGGGTGTCTGGTAGATATGTTGCTATCAGTGACTTTCCCACCTCCGGGATGTCTGGTGTATATGTTGCTATAAGTGACTTTTCCACCTCCTGGGTGTCTGGTGTATATGTTGCTATAAGTGCTTTTCCCACCTGCAGGATGTGTAGTGTATATGTTGCTATAAGTGAC
>NW_018408976.1:0-200 GCF_002113885.1 Mizuhopecten yessoensis
ATGACTTCTGTAACACATGACTTCTGTATCAAATGACTTCTGTAAGGTATGACTTCTGCATCAAATGACTTCTGTAACACATGACTTCTGTAACACATGACTTCTGTAACATATGACCTTCTGTANTTTCTGTAACATAATGACTTCTGTAACATAATGACTTCTGTAACGTATGACTTCTGTATCAAATGACTTCTGTA
>NW_018408977.1:0-200 GCF_002113885.1 Mizuhopecten yessoensis
GACGGTGATGCAGTATGTACTGTAGTTGGGAGGGACGGTGATGCAATATGAACTGTAGTAGGGAGGGACGGTAATGGAGTATGTGTTGTAATTGGGAGGGACGGTGATGGAGTATGTACTTTAGTTCGGAGGGACGGTGATGGTGTATGTACTTTTAGTTGGGAGGGACGGTGATGGAGTATGTGCTGTAGTTGGGAGGG
>NW_018408978.1:0-200 GCF_002113885.1 Mizuhopecten yessoensis
ATAAAAGAAATAGTTTGTTGTATGTATGTGTCGATCAGTATAAAATAAATAGTTTGTTGTATGTATGTGTCGATCAATATAAAAGAAATAGTTTGTTGTATGTATGTGTCTGTCACGATCGCATGTAATTATTATATGTTATATCATGTGTTGTAGTGTTATTGGTTATGTTTAATATTGTATGTGTAACACGTGGGTGC
>NW_018408979.1:0-200 GCF_002113885.1 Mizuhopecten yessoensis
CTTCCTTTCTATTATGTCGCTTCCTCTTTCTTCTCTTCCTCCTCTGTCCTCTCTGCTATTCTGCCTCCTCTTCCTCCCCTCCTCCTCTTTGTTATGCTGCCTCCTCTTCCTCCCCTTTTCCTCTTTGTTATGCCGTTTCCTCTTTCCTCCCCTCCTCCTCTTTGTTATGCCGCTTCCTCTTCCTTATCTCTTCCTCTTTG
>NW_018408980.1:0-200 GCF_002113885.1 Mizuhopecten yessoensis
CACAGGGCTAATGTCATATACAACGAAAGGTACACAAGGCTAATGTAATATACAACAAGGGGTACACAAAGCTAATTTAATATACAACAACAGGTACACAGGACTAATGTATTATACAACATCAGGTACACAAGGCTAATGTAATAGACAACAAAAGATACACAAGGCTAATGTAATATACAACAACAAGCACACAAAGC
>NW_018408981.1:0-200 GCF_002113885.1 Mizuhopecten yessoensis
GTATACACTAAGCTGTGTATGTAATACGGATATAAACAAAGATATAATACTGAGCTGTGAGTACATTAAGCTGTGTATGTAATACGGATATAAACAAAGATATGATACTGAGCTTTGTATACACTAAGCTGTGTATGTAATACGGATATAAACAGAGCTATGATACTGAGCTGTGTATACACTAAGCTGTGTATGTAATA
>NW_018408982.1:0-200 GCF_002113885.1 Mizuhopecten yessoensis
AGGTGACAACTCAACAACATGATTGAAGGCGAAAACTTTAAATCACGATTGGAGGAGGCAAAGAAACAACAGGATTGAAGGTGACAAATCAAAAACAGGATTGAAGGTGACAACTCAACAACAGGATTAAAGGCGACAAATCAACAACAGGATTAAAGGTGACAACTCAACAACAGGATTAAAGGCGACAACTCAACAAC
>NW_018408983.1:0-200 GCF_002113885.1 Mizuhopecten yessoensis
CACAGTGAGGGGAGGGGGTGTTTACATCAGCTGTGTATTTTCTACGACACTCAGTGAGGGATGGGATGTTTACACCAGCCATGTATTCTGTACAACACACAGTGAGGGGAGGGGTTGTTTACATCAGCCATGTGGTCTGTACAACACACAGGGAGGGGAGGGGAGGGGTGTTTACATCAGCTATGTATTCTGTACAACAC
>NW_018408984.1:0-200 GCF_002113885.1 Mizuhopecten yessoensis
CCAAGGATAAGTGTGAGTGATGAGACACTTTAGAGAGAAGTCCAAAGATTAGCGTGTGTGATTGGACACTTTAGAGAGGAGTCCAAGGATAAGTGTGAGTGATGGGACACTTTAGAGAGGAGTCCAAATATTAGCGTTTGTGATTGGACACTTTTGAGAGGAGTCCAAGGATAAGTGTGAGTGATGGGACACTTTAGAGA
>NW_018408985.1:0-200 GCF_002113885.1 Mizuhopecten yessoensis
AGTCCTGACATGATATGCTGTATTGACAGACTACCAAGATATCCCGGTCCTGACATGATATAATGTATTGACAGACTACCAAGATATCCCAGTAATGACAGACTACCAACAGAACCCAGTCCTGACATGATATACCGTAATGATAGACTACCAAGATATCCCGGTCCTGACATGATATATTGTAATGACAGACTACCAAT
>NW_018408986.1:0-200 GCF_002113885.1 Mizuhopecten yessoensis
ATACAAGTCACCATGATAGACAACAGTAAGTAGGTTTATATGGTACTGGTGTAGGGGTCTCAGTACATCTATACAAGTCACCATGATAGACAACAGTAAGTAGGTTTATATGGTAATGGTGTAGGGGTCTCAATACATCTATACATGTCACCATGACCATGATAGTTAACAGTAAGTAGGTTTACCTGGTAATGGTGTAG
>NW_018408987.1:0-200 GCF_002113885.1 Mizuhopecten yessoensis
GTTGACAGTAAGATAGGTGTAACTTATTCCCGGTTGACAATAAGACAGGTGTAACTTGTTCCGGGTTGACAATAAGATTAGTGTAAGAAGTTCCAGGTTGACAGTAATATAGGTGTACCTAGTTCCCGGTTGACAGGACGGTAGGTGTTACTAGGTCCCGGTTGACAGTAAGATAGGTGTAACTAGTTCCCGGTTGACAA
>NW_018408988.1:0-200 GCF_002113885.1 Mizuhopecten yessoensis
AGTAAGCACTCACAAAAAAAGTGAAAGGCATTTTCACAGGGATGGAGTTTTCTGCGTTTTCTCCTATTCGAAAGAGTTTCTAGACCAGTTTCAAAAAGTAAGTCTTCAATTCGGGCAAATGAAGGAAGACCAGTTATAATACGAGACGCTTCTCGTTGGGCTTTCTCTAACATTTCTGTTTCATAAGTTGTACAACCATC
>NW_018408989.1:0-200 GCF_002113885.1 Mizuhopecten yessoensis
ATACACCAAGGTAAAACATACTAGACATTCGACGTCCTCCTACTATCCAAGTCAATACAAATGCTATATACACCAAGGTAAAACATACTAGACATTCGACGTCTTCCTACTAACCAAGTCAATACAAATGTTATATACACCAAGGTAAAACATAGTAGACATTCGACGTCTTCCTACTACCCCAGTCAATACAAATGTTC
>NW_018408990.1:0-200 GCF_002113885.1 Mizuhopecten yessoensis
AAGTCTCCATAACTACACAAAATACTCTAGAGACAATTACAACTATCATAGAGATTACTTTCATGCATGGACGCACCCACAGCCACCTGCATACACACACATAGACAGATAGCCAGTGCCAAAGGCAGGGGGAGGTGGGGAGGAGGATGGGGGGTGGGAAATGGGACCTATCTCTTTGATTTTAAGGCTCTCCTGTTTTC
>NW_018408991.1:0-200 GCF_002113885.1 Mizuhopecten yessoensis
TATGTATATAGCAGTAGTCATTATATATAATGCGGTAGTCAGTATATATACAGTAGTAGTCATTTTATATAATACAGTAGTCAGTATGTATATAGTAGTAGTCATTATATATTAAACAGTAGTCAGTATCTATATAGCAGTAGTCATTATGTATTATACGGTAGTCAGTATGTATATAGTAGAAGTCATTATATATAATA
>NW_018408992.1:0-200 GCF_002113885.1 Mizuhopecten yessoensis
ATTCGTTACTTTCTTGTTAAACTTTTAGCCACACGTTTACAATGTGAGACTGATATATTCGATACTTTGTTAATCTTTTAGCCACACGTTTACAATGTCAAACTGATTTATTCGTTACTTTCTTGCTAAACGTTTAGCCACACGTTTACAATGTGAGACTATTTTATTCGATACTTTGTTAATCTTTTAGCCACACGTTA
>NW_018408993.1:0-200 GCF_002113885.1 Mizuhopecten yessoensis
GTGGTATTTGATATGTTAAGGTTATGATGCTTTGTTATCAGTACCGTTTTAGCCTTATAAACGGTGAAATTTGACATGTTAAGGTTATGATGCTTTGTTATCAGTACCCGTTTTAGCCTTATAAACCGTGGTATTTGACATGTTAAGGTTATGACGCTTTGTTATCAGTACCCGTTTTAGCCTTATAAACGGTGGTATTT
>NW_018408994.1:0-200 GCF_002113885.1 Mizuhopecten yessoensis
CTGGGAAGGTTCCGCTGGGGGTGTTTTTTGTATTTTAAACATCATACTGTGTTTCAACCTCATTTTTTATCCTTCATTTTATTCATTATCCTTCCATCCATTTGTTTTTGTAAGACCTACTCTGTTGTCAGGTATGGGGCTCCCAAACCGTCAGTAGTGGTTTGTCATTTTACATTAATATTCCTGATTTCTTGTTATCA
>NW_018408995.1:0-200 GCF_002113885.1 Mizuhopecten yessoensis
TTGAGAGGAGTCACAAATGACCTACACAATCTATACTAACATCAGCGTGCCCTATATCAATGAGAAAAGACACAAATGACCTAGACAATCTATACTAACATCAGGGTGTCCTATAGCAGTGAGAGAGGTCACAAATGACCTAGACAATCCATACGAACATCAGCGTGCCCTATAGCAGTGAGAGAAGTCACAAATGACCT
>NW_018408996.1:0-200 GCF_002113885.1 Mizuhopecten yessoensis
TGTCTATATCAGGTCACTTATCCCCTCAATGTATTGTGGTTACCTCGGGTCACCTATCACATCTATAAGATGTGTCTATATCAGGTCACTTATCCCCTCAATGTATTGTGGTTACCTTGGGTCACCTATCACATCTATAAGCTGTGTCTATCTCGGGTCACTTCTCCCCTCAATGTATTGTGGTTACCTCAGGTCACCTA
>NW_018408997.1:0-200 GCF_002113885.1 Mizuhopecten yessoensis
GAAGGTGTACATGTTATTGTGTAGTTAGTGTCCATGTTATTGTGTGGTTGACTCACATGGTGTATATGTTGTTATGTAGTTGACTCAGAAGGTGTACATGTTATTGTGTAGTTGACTCACAAGGTGTNGTTATGTAGTTGACTCAGAAGGTGTATATGTTATTGTGTAGTTGACTCACAAGGTGTACATGTTATTGTGTA
>NW_018408998.1:0-200 GCF_002113885.1 Mizuhopecten yessoensis
GTGACAAGGTATGACTTGTGCCGACAGTCTATGGCAATGTATAACATGTGACAACAGTCTGTGACAATGTCTGATTTGTGCCGACAGTCTGTGACATGTATAACTTGTGCCGACAGTCTGTGACATGTATGACTTGTGCCGACAGTATGTGACATGTATAACTTGTGCCGACAGTCTGTGACAATGTACAACTTGTGCCG
>NW_018408999.1:0-200 GCF_002113885.1 Mizuhopecten yessoensis
TAACAATGTAGCACACAAAACTTACAATGTAGCACATAAAACTTAAAATGTAGCACACAAAACTAACAATTTGCACACAAAACTTACAATGTAGCACATAAAACTAACAATGTAGCACATAAAACAATGTAGCACATAAAACTAACAATGTAGCCCACAAAACTTACAATGTAGCACATAAAACTAACAATGTAGCACAT
>NW_018409000.1:0-200 GCF_002113885.1 Mizuhopecten yessoensis
CATCACTAGCCTGGTTTTACCACTATCCAGCCATCACTAGCACCTAGTTGTACATGTACCACTATCTAGCCATCACTAGCCTGGTTTTACCACTATCCAGACATCACTAGCACCTGGTTGTACATGTACTATCATCCAGCCATCACTAGCCTGGTTTTACCACTAGCAAGCTATCACTAGCCTGGTTTTACCACTATCCA
>NW_018409001.1:0-200 GCF_002113885.1 Mizuhopecten yessoensis
TCGGGGGAGGTCGGGGAATCATGGAACTAATGGTAATCCGAATAGTTTGTTGTTTGTTTTTGCGTTTCTGTGTAAAGTTACTTTGACCACCTTAGTTTAGGTCCATATTTACCTGTAACAAATTCTCAGGTCTCTGTGAGTTTGCCCTACTGCGATAAATTAATAATCTAGCTGTTTGAATTATTCATTCTAACACAAAA
>NW_018409002.1:0-200 GCF_002113885.1 Mizuhopecten yessoensis
GAGATTTTACAGGACATAGCTGAGAAAGTTGCACTCCTACATTCAAATAACAAAATAAAAGCACAAAGGGTCAAGTTAAGAGAAAAGAAAACAGACCTTGCTTTTTCTGTAATGAGGTTGGACATATTGCAGTGAACTGCAATGAGAGGAAATCACAAGAACAACGCAAATTGTAAACTAAGAGGTCGGGAAACTAAAGC
>NW_018409003.1:0-200 GCF_002113885.1 Mizuhopecten yessoensis
GACAAGGATTTGCAATGTTCTCTGCAACTGACGATGTAATATTCAAAATCACCAATGCGCATGTTTGCTGCCACCAATAAAATGACAGAATAAGTATGTAATTCAGAACACAGATTAAAATACTGATTCACTCTTAGCGAACTTTTCGGCTTTGAAGTATCTCAATTTTTCTAAGTTAAAAAAGAATAGTTGCCGCCTCG
>NW_018409004.1:0-200 GCF_002113885.1 Mizuhopecten yessoensis
TTTTTTATAACATTTTCCGTCATAAGTGAATACAATTCAACACTCAAACACTGTTCCAAATAAATAAATAAAGCATTGCTTAGTGTGTCATCAATATCAATGTGTGTTATATGATCATAACATTATTTGCTAAAAATATGCATTGCTTAAATATATACATGATATAAAAATAAACATATATACGTCCATAATCATATATT
>NW_018409005.1:0-200 GCF_002113885.1 Mizuhopecten yessoensis
GTTGTAACTTGGTTTAATGAGTTTGGGGTGTTACTTTGTTTAATGAGTTATGGGTGTAACTTGGTTTAATAAGTTAGGGGTGTTACTTGGTTTCATGAGTTAGGGTGTTACTTGGTTTAATAAGTTATGGGTGTAACTTTGTTCAATAAGTTAGAGGTGTTACTTGGTTTAATGAGCTAGGGGTGTTACTTGGTTTAATA
>NW_018409006.1:0-200 GCF_002113885.1 Mizuhopecten yessoensis
CATAACATTACTATCTATATGTTGTATGTGTGTACATAACATTACCATATATATGTTGTATGTGTGTACATTAAAATACTATCTATATGTTGTATGTTTGTACATTACATTACCATATATATGTTGTATGTGTGTTCATAACATTACCATATATATATATGTTGTATGTGTGTACATTACTATCTCTTTGTTTTATGTGT
>NW_018409007.1:0-200 GCF_002113885.1 Mizuhopecten yessoensis
CGGTATTTAAAGGGAGGTGTCTGTATGTAGTATTAAAGGAACGGTTTTACTTAGTGATTCGCTCCATCCAGGTTCTGAATATTCTAGGTTCTGTAATCAGATAAATGTACTAAGACCTTTGAAGCTATCACAGAACGATACAACACCAACTGCAATATCTTTTTTTATTTTATTTACAAGTGCACATAGTAGTATCATTC
>NW_018409008.1:0-200 GCF_002113885.1 Mizuhopecten yessoensis
AAAAAGTAAAACCTCCACTATGTGTCTGTTCTTTTTTCTTAGTGAATATATGACATTGAGTGCGTTTCCATTCGATATTATGACAAATACAGCGAGTTAGTAAATGTTAATTCGATGAAACTCACTTAATATATTTTCATCATAACATGATCATTATACTTTTCTTGTGGGTGTATAATGAATAGGGGGACAAAAAAAAA
>NW_018409009.1:0-200 GCF_002113885.1 Mizuhopecten yessoensis
TGTACATCAGCATACTGTCTTATTTGACAACTGTGTACATCAGCATACTGTCTAAGCTGACCAATATACATTGCCATGCTGTATAATCTCGTAAAAGTATATATACATTAACATACTGTATGATCTGACAACTGTATACATCAGCATACTGTCTAATCTGACCACTACATCAGCATACTGTCTGAGCTGACCATTGTATA
>NW_018409010.1:0-200 GCF_002113885.1 Mizuhopecten yessoensis
AATTCAACATATTCTGTATCTCCCACATAACTTAGATATGAGTACCTGGTAGGTCTCCATTTCAGACTGTACATATTTCTATATCTCCCACATAACTTAGATATGAGTACCTGGTAGGCCTCCATTTCAGACAGTACATATTTCTGTATCTCCCACATAATTTACGATATGAATACCTGGTAGGCCTCCATTTCAGACTG
>NW_018409011.1:0-200 GCF_002113885.1 Mizuhopecten yessoensis
TTAACTATGTGCGCTCGCTTATAGGCAGTGCCTATTTCATATTATCACTTATTTTCTAGAAACATTGATGCCAACATTTGAGCTTTTGACTAATACTTAAGTTTGTGCTGTTTCAATTATATTCCATATGACACCTCCTTTCATCTATAAACATTTACAGACTATCGTCAGTTATCATTTCTCGTCCTCGTCCTCCTCGT
>NW_018409012.1:0-200 GCF_002113885.1 Mizuhopecten yessoensis
TTTTATCAGGATTTCGTACATACACAGCTGAAGAATAAGGGATATGTTTCATAATAATACGTGCGTTTCTGTAATACTTTACCTTATTGTTTTGAACCTATTAATAATACTTTTTGTTTTATAAGGGGGAAGGTTTTGTTAAATTAACTACAATTTTGTAAAACTTTATACACATCTACAATTGTTGCCGGGAAGGTTTT
>NW_018409013.1:0-200 GCF_002113885.1 Mizuhopecten yessoensis
TCTATAAATAAATTTGGTTAATTTATTGTTTGTTATACATACATCAGTTTACACATTGTGTCTACATCTATAAATAGTCCAAGTAGCTAATTAGGTGTCTATAAATAGACCAAGTTACTAATTATGTGTCTATAAATAGACCATGTAACTAATTTTGTGTCTATAAATAGACCAAGTAACTGATTATGTGTCTATAAATA
>NW_018409014.1:0-200 GCF_002113885.1 Mizuhopecten yessoensis
TTTCTATAGATAATGTATCTCCAAAACCCATGTCTTTGTGTTATGATTTTTTAAACAGATCTTTGCTGCATGTTTGGTGGTTACATGTAAAGAGTTAAGATCGCATAGCAGCTTTGGAGTTACCTGGGAAAACATTAAGGACAAAAATATCTTCTTTTTTTTATATAAGCAATATACCGTTCCCTTTTATAAATGATATA
>NW_018409015.1:0-200 GCF_002113885.1 Mizuhopecten yessoensis
ATTAATCATGCTTGTCTAGAATTCAATTTTTATCAATGTTGTTATTAGTCTTTAGTTTTTTCATAGTTCCAATAGTTGAATATATTTTCAAGTAATTTTTTTCTGTAAACCAAGTCAGTTCAATGAACGTATTTCAGATTTTTATATTTCAATGAGAACCAGTTAACTGGTTAAACATATACAACTGTGTCACACAGGGC
>NW_018409016.1:0-200 GCF_002113885.1 Mizuhopecten yessoensis
ACCTGTCTGAAAAAAATCTGGATCTGCCCCTGGTCAGGTCTAAAGGATAAACTTTGTAACAATGAAAACAACCAAAATATTAAATGATGCAATCTTTTATGTATACCAGGCAGCGCAGGAAGATTTGGAAGATGTGAATCAATCCAAAGAGGCTGCAATTATCAATAACAACTGGATTGTAACTAAAGGTATTATTATCT
>NW_018409017.1:0-200 GCF_002113885.1 Mizuhopecten yessoensis
TATAAAGACTACAGGGATCGAACTTTGACATTATAAAGACTACAGAGATCGAACGTTGACATTATAAAGACTTCAGGGATCGAACTTTGAATCTTTACATGATAAAGACTACACTTAACCAACTTTGCTATACAGGAATTAAACAAACAATGTATCAATGGGTGTCCAATGCATGGGCCACAAAGCAAATAAAAAACGTT
>NW_018409018.1:0-200 GCF_002113885.1 Mizuhopecten yessoensis
CATATAGATTAAGATACTCTAATTACATATAAATTTAGATACTCTAATTACATATAGATTAAGATAGTCTAATTATATATAGATTAAGATATTCTAATTACAGATAGATTTATATACTCTAATTACATATAGATTTAGATACTCTAATTACATATTAGTGCATTACTCCAGACAGCCATAAGGTCTAGTGCATTACTCCA
>NW_018409019.1:0-200 GCF_002113885.1 Mizuhopecten yessoensis
ATTAGGGAATGTGTTGTTACATAATGTGTGTATAATTAGGGAATGGGTTGTTAGATAATGTGTTTATAATTAGGGAATGTGTTGTAATATAATATGTTTATAATTAGGGAATGTGTTGTTATATAATGTGTGTATAAATAGGGAATGTGTTGTTACATAATGTGTTTATAATTTGGGAATGTATTGTTACATAATGTGTG
>NW_018409020.1:0-200 GCF_002113885.1 Mizuhopecten yessoensis
TTACTATCCAGGATCTCGTTCTGAGGATGTTGTTTTACTCAGATTTGACCTATATTTACATGTCAATGAAGCAGAAGACACGTATCTTTCAGGAACACATGGTCTTATAATCTTCGTTCGTTTACAATAGTATCCACGCAAATCTATATTTTGCTAATATTTCGCACTAGTTTTATCAATGAGAGTTACAATTACGGTGT
>NW_018409021.1:0-200 GCF_002113885.1 Mizuhopecten yessoensis
GTATCGAATGAAACAAGCTCATACCTCACCTGGAAATTGTTGTATTTTGATGGAATGAAGGAGATACTTAGGGTTTAGGAATTACTTGGCCGGAATATGTAGTACAAACTCGGTGGAAAACCGCAATTTGGCAAAAATAGATATTACTGAGGTTTTATTTGTATCTGCCTTTGTGTATTAGCCTTACGTTTTACCGAATG
>NW_018409022.1:0-200 GCF_002113885.1 Mizuhopecten yessoensis
TCTCTTTATGTCAAGTTCCGGTTAATGTCATGGTTTTAGTTGACACATGGGGAGTGATATTTAGCGAAATCTATTGTACTATCATTTTCCAAAAAGAAGGTGGGCCTTGATTACCCACTTTGTTTTACTTAACCATCATGATTTCTCTTAAGATCAGAAATAACATTAATTTCATAAAAAGAAAAAAATACACCTTTGGG
>NW_018409023.1:0-200 GCF_002113885.1 Mizuhopecten yessoensis
AATTTTGTGAAATGTGATAATATTTTAGCTTAACCTGACCTTAAAGAAATTTCACGAGAACTTACACAGTAAGTGGGACTTCAATTGGTCGAAGGAAAGTATACGTACCATTAATACATAAAGTTCCCTAAGTTTCGTAAGCTAGTTTCTTTACGAAATGTTGTTATTTATATCCGCGAAGTTTCCATTCTGACAAAAAA
>NW_018409024.1:0-200 GCF_002113885.1 Mizuhopecten yessoensis
GTATATATGTTATAGCATTTCAACTCCGTCATTTTAATAAAAAAAATGACAACAATTGGAAACAATGTTTTTGTTGGTTTATGACTGGCAATTACAAGAAGCAAAACTAGCTGCGTTGCTATCTGTCTAAAGTATTAGTTGGAGACCACATAAACATGGTTATCTGATATGTGTGTATTTTGTTTAGACGGAATTAAATA
>NW_018409025.1:0-200 GCF_002113885.1 Mizuhopecten yessoensis
TTGACGTAATCTAAAACAAAAATACCAATTACGTTTCATCTACAATATATGGCTTTATTACTATAATCTTATCAGTGGTGCTGGAGGTCTTAACATATATTTTGGTAATGATAAGGGATTGTTGTGACATATAGGTATTACGGTGGCGGCGTATTTTGTGCTTTGTTTAATGTCGTATCGATGTACTCATTTTGTTCATT
>NW_018409026.1:0-200 GCF_002113885.1 Mizuhopecten yessoensis
CGCATTTTTGCTTGTTTTTAATGCATTCGTTCGATGTAAATTAGTAAAAATTGCATTTTGAAGAGAATGGATGGCCACGAAATATGAATAAATTTAATAAATATAATCATTGTTGTTTTATTTCTGCTTTTGATAGTATATCACGTAATGTTTAAAAAATATTCAACTTGGTGGTAACTCAAATTTTGTAAATATTGTAG
>NW_018409027.1:0-200 GCF_002113885.1 Mizuhopecten yessoensis
AATAAATCAAACGTTTTGTAAATGGTGTTTGATTCGTATTTTTGACTCATATGTTACAGTGTATGATACAATATTGCATACTTTCGAGGCAACATTCAGAGATTCTGCATTATTATAGATATAAGACGGAATTTGATTCGTCCATCGATACAAACTGCTACCATGATATATTATCTGCGAAATTACCATTTGCCTATCAG
>NW_018409028.1:0-200 GCF_002113885.1 Mizuhopecten yessoensis
CCAGTAGCTGAACGATCAAAGGAACAAGCCGATCAATGTCAAATGGTTGTTGATTTTAACGAACATGTCAAGAGATTTTAATGCTTGATGGATCAGATGAATTAGCACCGGTACGAATGGTTGTGGTTTCTAATCAACCAAACTAGTTGTTAAATACAAGAGGCCCAATGGACCTGAATCGCTCACCTGGTATTAATCTC
>NW_018409029.1:0-200 GCF_002113885.1 Mizuhopecten yessoensis
CAGTATATATATACAGACAAGTAGAGTTAGGTAACAGTATATATATAAAGACAGGTAGAGCTAGGTAACAGTATATAAATACAGACCAGTAGAGCTAGTTAGCAGTATATATATACAGACCAGTACAGCTAAGTAACAGTATATAAATACAGACGAGTAGAGCTAGGTAACAGTATAAATACAGACAAGTAGAGCTAGGT
>NW_018409030.1:0-200 GCF_002113885.1 Mizuhopecten yessoensis
CATGTCAGCGAACAATCGCCAAAGGAGCCCCAACTAGCCCAGTTTCCATCCACTGCAAGAGATCGTTTAGATATCTATGTTATGATCTTCATTAAGTAAACTTATCAGCGCGTGGTTGTCTGTTCGTGTGTTGAACGTGTCCGGACGAACAGAGCTCTTCTATCGTCACACGTGCATAAAGAAGCGTCACCGCATTTTTT
>NW_018409031.1:0-200 GCF_002113885.1 Mizuhopecten yessoensis
TAGGAGGGGTCTACGGGTCTATGAGCTTGACTGACTATTAAAATACAGTACCCCTTACCTGACATATTTTCGGCAATATTTCGGATAATACACAACTATCTTTGTAATTAGCACACTAGCGGCCCCTCATAGCTTGTTTCAGTGAATTTGCTGTCGTTTGAGTTTGCTTGTAGACTGTTTCATCCTGTAAATGATTGGCA
>NW_018409032.1:0-200 GCF_002113885.1 Mizuhopecten yessoensis
AAAGTATCTTGTCGTTCACATTGTCAATGATCATACGTGACAACTACGGAAGTTTACCAGTTCGCAGTATCGTAGTAAGGTGTACACCGTATCCATGTCAAAGTGCTACCCAGCACTACCAACACTTCTCGTGCAGTCGTCTCAGGGACAAATTTGAGGTCAAGTATCAGATGAAACTTTAGACTCTGACTCTGACGATG
>NW_018409033.1:0-200 GCF_002113885.1 Mizuhopecten yessoensis
TAAATGAAATAAATCACTCAGTAATGTGGGACTGATAGAACATTAAAAGGAAAATGGAACCAAGACAGGTACTCATTTGGTAGTATTTTAGTTACAAATAGGTGAATTATTAAACTGAAAAAGGGGATAATAAACCTGAAATAGGGGAAAATGATGCCAACATTTGAGAGGGGAACTGGCCCATATTCGGCCATAAAAAA
>NW_018409034.1:0-200 GCF_002113885.1 Mizuhopecten yessoensis
TTTTTTTCTCTCTAATTGTGATAAAAACTGTTTTATACATTCATTTAGGTAGCAACATGTAGTCCCTTCATTGTTAAAATTAAGTAGTATAAACTAAATTTGAATTATTTATTGATTAATTTTTAATTCATGAATAAAATTTATTGAGTTAAGGTACTTATTTTTATTCAGGCCATTTATTTTCGTCTCCTTACCACGTA
>NW_018409035.1:0-200 GCF_002113885.1 Mizuhopecten yessoensis
GAAGAGTACACACTTGAATGAGCAAGCATGTCTTAAAATGTTTGTCAAGCAAATTTTGTTCTAAAGAATATTATTACCACATATGATTTAGAGTGCAGATAACTGTAATTGAATCCGGCTTACTGCATTCCGACATTCGTTGTCAATAAAAATACTTACTGAGGTTGCATGCAACTATTTCCTGTGTTAACCTTGAAATA
>NW_018409036.1:0-200 GCF_002113885.1 Mizuhopecten yessoensis
ATTCCTCTCTAAGCATGGCGCAATTGATCATATACCGGATTGTATATTCCATGTTTCATTACTTCACCTACGAGAACGATAACCATGTTTATGTCATGTGTGTATATACTGTCATATATACACACAGGTCAAAGGAGTATACTGAATTAAAGAATGAAACTATTGCACCTGCAGCTACCTAGGATGACTGTCTATCAAAA
>NW_018409037.1:0-200 GCF_002113885.1 Mizuhopecten yessoensis
AATAGCAGTTGATATATACCTGGTACATACAAGGTTTGGTGATCAGCTATGCCACACATTATACAAAAATGTACAGTTTTATTGGGAAGTCAAAAAGGTTAATAAAAAGATGCATTCTTTGCACATTCATTGGACGTAAAACACAACATTGACGAAAAAAGGTATTAACAAATTTAATACATGTATTTTGTCAGGATTGG
>NW_018409038.1:0-200 GCF_002113885.1 Mizuhopecten yessoensis
ATAATGTAAACGTTACTGATTGGCGTATTCGTGAAGGGTATATCTGAACAAAAATGTCAAATCGATGATATCACAATGATTACAGAGCGGCTATCGAGTTTTAACAGGTTGACATACATGTATATTGAATGTCTCTAATTAAATAATGAAACACAATAGACGCCAGTGATAACATCAGAGATATCGAAGCGTGCAAGTGA
>NW_018409039.1:0-200 GCF_002113885.1 Mizuhopecten yessoensis
AAGCTGCTTATCATCATCTCTACGGTAGCGTATGGTTGTATTAGAAATTCCTACATATACATTTCTATGTCTGTATCGTGATAATTCAGTACCATTTAATCATTGTCAGTGTGAAGTAAATTTTATTCAATAATAAAAAAACCATGAAAAACGAGAACGACAAAATATAGATAAAGAAGAACAAGTTTCTAAACTCTTGT
>NW_018409040.1:0-200 GCF_002113885.1 Mizuhopecten yessoensis
GTGTATGTTACTATATGACTGTTACCATCATGTTGTGTATGTTACAACATGACTGTTACAATCATGTTGTGTATGTTACTATATGACTGTTTCCATCATGTTGTGTCTGTTACTACATCACTGTTACCATCATGTTGTGTATGTTACAACATGATTGTTACCATCATGTTGTGTCTGTTACATAACTGTTACCATCATGT
>NW_018409041.1:0-200 GCF_002113885.1 Mizuhopecten yessoensis
ATTGACACGAGGGTAAATACGAACGGCAGTGAAAAAATGGTGAAGCCGTGCTCCTGGGGAACCTGCAACAGCGACAGCTGATATGCAGAGAGATTGAAGAACGGTGTGATATTTATTCCCTTTCCAAAACCTAAAACCAACCTAGAAAAATGCCGGAGATGGATGAAGGCTTGTGGACGACCCCATTCGCAGCTTAACGC
>NW_018409042.1:0-200 GCF_002113885.1 Mizuhopecten yessoensis
ATTCTTGGACCAGTAGTACGAATTTGTTAGTATCCTATGTATTATTACAAAACAGCACAGTGTTTGTTGAGAAATGAAATTTATATCTTCCGTATTACTGTCCATTGAATAAGCGAAATACCCTTCGATCAATTCTTTTACACATTATTTTGTATGCATATTCTGGAATAAGCTATGATTCAACTTCTAGGATACCGGTA
>NW_018409043.1:0-200 GCF_002113885.1 Mizuhopecten yessoensis
GTTGCATTTCCCGCTAGCTGTTCACATTTCCTCTCTGTATATTCCGCATCGGCTGCATTTCCCGTTAAAGGTTCACATCTCCTCTCTGTGGATAACCGTATCAGCTGCATTTCCCGCTAGGTGTTCACATCTCCTGTCTAAATAAACCCTTATCGGCTGCATTTCCCGCTAGGTGTTCACAGGCTGCATTTCCCGCTAGG
>NW_018409044.1:0-200 GCF_002113885.1 Mizuhopecten yessoensis
GAAAACATTTCTAAAATAAAAAGAGTTAACATTCAAAAAATAAAAACTACTAACATATTTACTACTATTTTTTTTGGTCAATTTATGTTGTGTTGATTGGAAATGGATAGCATGAAGCTGCGGTCATTTCACAGCACTGATGTCGTTAGTTCCGGTGTCATCAATGAAGCGAATAACGGAGCGGATCTCTGAACAAAACG
>NW_018409045.1:0-200 GCF_002113885.1 Mizuhopecten yessoensis
GGTCCTGACTAATATTAGAAATATGTTTAAAATTCTTAATCAATGTTCTAATATTCATATATTAAACATATGTTTCTAATAAAATAGATGTTTTTAATATATTATTAACTCATTTTCTAACATTACTGAATAAAGGTGTGTTGTGGCGTACATGCCAAAATTTTCCGTTGCACAATAGTGAGATCAGTTGAAATTTTAGT
>NW_018409046.1:0-200 GCF_002113885.1 Mizuhopecten yessoensis
TTTGATATGGATTTGCCCTGTTCGGTGACCCTTTTACATATATTTGGTAATGTGTTTTGACCGTGTGGTATACTTTGTCACTGTGGTTTGACATTGTGGGACGTTTAGTCCATGTGCTTTAGAACTGGTGGATATATTGTGTTTTGAAGTTGTAGTATGTTTAGGGGATAGTACGTTGTTTTGAGTGGCTATACTGGCGA
>NW_018409047.1:0-200 GCF_002113885.1 Mizuhopecten yessoensis
AAATATATTCACACAAATGTTAACTTTGTAAAGTCCGAAGAACTGAAAAGTGAAAATAAATCTACTATATGAACTTACCACAGTCCTATGATGTAGGAAAAGTCCAAAATATTTATAAGATTTCTGAATATCTTACTCCAGTATTACCTGACTGATCAATACAGAGTACCAGTAGTCCATCAAAACATTGCAAATAAACA
>NW_018409048.1:0-200 GCF_002113885.1 Mizuhopecten yessoensis
TCAATTTCCATGAGAAAATTTAGCATAAGTGATCCATGTCTGAAACAATCGATGTTTGTGGATTTCTTAATCAACTTTTTCCATTTATTTTCGATTTTTCCAAGCCAACGAGTCTTGTCCATTCCCTCTGGAACTTGTGTGTAGAAGTACCATACAAGACTTTGTTGGTCATTGCCTTCCTTGTGAATATGACAGAAAAC
>NW_018409049.1:0-200 GCF_002113885.1 Mizuhopecten yessoensis
GCAAGAAGCCTAGAGTGGAGTTTGCCTTCTTTACGGTTTTAGCGATGTGGACGCCCCATCTCAGATCATCTGAGATTATAACACCGAGGTACGGATTTTGTTGTACCTGTTGCAGGATATGATTATCTAGTTTGTAGAAATGAGATGATTTACTGTTGACGCTCATCACGTAACACTTCTTAGCGTTGAATCTCATACCC
>NW_018409050.1:0-200 GCF_002113885.1 Mizuhopecten yessoensis
TTTCCGTGAGAGGTACATGTACATGTAGGGGATATAGCTGTACATTGCTGGTGGACATCTAGTACATGTAGCTATAATATACCTGGTGCAGATGTTAATGTAAGTCACATTTCCGTTAGAGGTACATGTACATGTAGGGGATAAAGCTGTACATTGCTGGTGGACATCTAGTACATGTAGCTATCATATTCCTGGTACAG
>NW_018409051.1:0-200 GCF_002113885.1 Mizuhopecten yessoensis
AATATACTGGGGCCCAAAAAAGGGCCTTATAGACACTCATCCTTTCTGAAATGTAAATGGGTTGTTAATATGGCGGTCACTGGGCTCTATATTATTAATATATTGAGAGTACGTTTCGTCAAATTCACGTTTATGTTCAATAAATTCAGGTTTATAGTCACTAGTGTTGCTAATTGAAGAGAAGGATGCTGCAAATAAAT
>NW_018409052.1:0-200 GCF_002113885.1 Mizuhopecten yessoensis
TACCTCACTCTGATGAATCCTCCAAATAGGTCAAAGATCAGCAACGCGTAAAATGCTACATGTAATGGGGCCTGCATAACTACTGTCGTTTGGGGTCATATTCAAATTTGTTAGGGTTCAGTTATGGTAGTGAGTTATGTGGAGTTCAATTGCTCCCCATTTATACTACGTAAACGGGAAAGATCCTTTTTTTCTCCTTA
>NW_018409053.1:0-200 GCF_002113885.1 Mizuhopecten yessoensis
TGCACTTCATTTTGAAATGATCCCTCATTTTCATTTTGCTTACCGAATGAGATTTTTATATAGTACCAGTACCGTTGCTAATATGTATTTCTTTCTTTTTTTCTTACAATTTTGCAGGAGGTAAGTACAAGTTGATATTAAACTTACATAATACTGAGACACTTTGTTAATAGCCATGTGATTTATGTATCAATGATGAC
>NW_018409054.1:0-200 GCF_002113885.1 Mizuhopecten yessoensis
TAATTGTGGTGTTAATTCTAATAGATTCTGTTAAAAGTAATTGATTACGCCGAAAAAATGTGTGAAATGGATACAACGTCCTGGACCGAAAAAAAACAACTTATTTAAAGTAATTCGAGTATGACTGTGTCTCCAAAAAGAACTAAAATATTGTTGTCTACTTCCTTTACTTCCAGGCCAATCCCCCCCCCCCCCCCAAA
>NW_018409055.1:0-200 GCF_002113885.1 Mizuhopecten yessoensis
ATACGTTCTCATTGATTCAAACCACTGATGGCTGTGGAATACATTAACTGACAACAAATACATTATCAGTGATTTAAACCACTGATGGCTGTGGAATACATTTACCGACAACATATACGTTCTCAGTGATTCAAACCACTGATGGCTGTGGAATTCATTTACTGACAACAAATACATTATCAGTGAATTAAACCACTGAT
>NW_018409056.1:0-200 GCF_002113885.1 Mizuhopecten yessoensis
TCATGCGGGAATCCAGTGATTTCCTTAAGTTATCAAACGTACGTGGGGTTGCTGCGTTGAAACATATTTATTTCCGGGCAATTTAAATCGTATCAAAAGTGACTCTGCAGTCTAGATCCAATTTGAACTAGGGTGTTGAGAGGGTACGGAGTTCAATCCTTCCTTTTAATTTCGATGACAAATCTTCATAGCCAGAAATC
>NW_018409057.1:0-200 GCF_002113885.1 Mizuhopecten yessoensis
CCCACACTTTTCCATTGTGAGAGGTGGGAAGTATGCAGTAAGTGAAGTCACTGGCCGATGACGACGCACAGGATCAGTGTTTTCAAACGGTTTACCTGTAATTCGAGGTTTAACTCTTAAATGATGACACTGAAAATACTTAACACGACACGTGAGATTCGGGTGCACAGCGAAATTTAACCCCCGCGAATATGTACTGA
>NW_018409058.1:0-200 GCF_002113885.1 Mizuhopecten yessoensis
AAGACATTGCCAATTAGCTCGGATGCCTGGCTTTGATGAGTTGCTTTCTTTGTGTCTTTGTTAATGGGAGTAGGCGACCTGTCACATCCGCTCGATGATATGTCATCTCCATTTCCATATCCTCTCCCATAGTCTCCATCTAGCGACACCTTGCCTTGAGCATTAAGTTTGCTCTGTTTTCCCCTTCGGAAGAAATCTGA
>NW_018409059.1:0-200 GCF_002113885.1 Mizuhopecten yessoensis
ATACTGAGACTAAGAACCTAATTATTTTGACAGGGGTACACACATAAGTTTGTTATCATACTGAGACTAAGAACCTGATTACTCTGACAGAGGTACATATTAGTTTGTGATCATGCTGAGACTAAGAACCTAATTACTTTGACAGGGATACACAAATTAGTTTGTGATCATACTGAGACTAAGAACCTAATTATTTTGAC
>NW_018409060.1:0-200 GCF_002113885.1 Mizuhopecten yessoensis
AAAATAACAATAAACAAGACTGACCGATAGGCCTTCTGCCTTCTTGGGGTTCTTCATATGGACTAAAGAAGCCCAAGAAGGCAGAAAGGCCTAGCAATAAGTCATGTAAGTTGTTATTTTATGTTATACTTGTTTATACATATACGAAAATATACATTTGACGTATATCAGAGCTGCGGATATAAATCGGCTTAACGAGT
>NW_018409061.1:0-200 GCF_002113885.1 Mizuhopecten yessoensis
TTACAATACTGTTATATCCATTAGTAGCGCTCTCCTCCAATTACATAACAGTTCTATCCATTAGCAGCGGTCTCCTCCAATTTCACTACAGTTATATCCATTAGTAGCGTTTTCCTCCAATTACAATACTGTTATATCCATTAGTAGCGCTCTATTCCAATTACACTACAGTTCTATCCATTAGGAGCGCTCTCCTCCAA
>NW_018409062.1:0-200 GCF_002113885.1 Mizuhopecten yessoensis
CCTACCAGGATAACAGGGTTACTCTAGTGAGTAGGGTTACAATAAGGGTTGTATGTGCACCTACTAGATTAACAGGGTTACTCTAGTGAATAGGGTTACAATAACGGTTAAATCTACGCCTAGTTTATAAACAAGGTTACTCTAGTGAGTAGAGATACAATAACGATTGTATTTACACCTACCAGGATAACAGGGTTACT
>NW_018409063.1:0-200 GCF_002113885.1 Mizuhopecten yessoensis
GCAGTGCACTCATTTATTTCGAATCAATATTAATTACACACACATAAAAAAGACTACTGAACTGGGTTAAGTAGATGGAAGTTATGAATGTAAGCGTTGAGCCTTTTAATAATCATGAAACGTTTATAACGATTAAAGGATCGTCGCCACAATTTATAAACCACCATTGCACTAAACCCCTATATTCGATATGCACTAGC
>NW_018409064.1:0-200 GCF_002113885.1 Mizuhopecten yessoensis
TATTTGTTAGCTTTGATTTGTACACAAAGGTACAGTAGATATGGATGAGCCTAGTGTACCAAATCAGCTGAGGAGATGTTATCTGCTGACCCCAGTCAATGTAAATATCCGTCCAGGCCTGAAGGAGTGGACACATTGTCTCCAACTGGTCTTTTGATTATACGATAGGCGGTAAGGGCCATCTTACATGTAGCTAGCTA
>NW_018409065.1:0-200 GCF_002113885.1 Mizuhopecten yessoensis
GAGCCACCCACGAACACACGAGGGAACATATCTAATCAAGATTTTGTTTGCGCCCTGTGTACGCTGTAGTTGCATTTATGCACGTAATACGTGACAAGCACATACATAATACGATCCAATGCAGTGCAGAACTCTATGGCGATCAATGATCATAAATTTAAAATACAGTAATCGTTGTTCTCTTCAGCTTTCAACTTTCA
>NW_018409066.1:0-200 GCF_002113885.1 Mizuhopecten yessoensis
TTTTTTTTTTAAAGAATAAAATTTAGACTACCATTGTAACATTGTATAGGGAAATTGACAATGATGGACATATTTTAAATTTTGTGAAATTTTTGCACGTTTTTCATATTTATCACTTCTTCATGTCTATAATTATGACATGTTTAGTATCAAAATAACAGTAATGTTGTACACTTGACACTATCATAATTCATTTCAAA
>NW_018409067.1:0-200 GCF_002113885.1 Mizuhopecten yessoensis
ACATACAGTGTAGTGAAACAGAGCATACAATGTACATATAGTTACTAGGGGCATACAATGTAGTAATCAGGGAATATGATATAGTAACTGAGACATACAATGTAGTTACACAAGATGTACAATGTTGTTACAAGATGTGAAAAGCAGTTATACGGGATGTACAATGTAGTTACACAAGATGTACAAATGTAGTTACACAA
>NW_018409068.1:0-200 GCF_002113885.1 Mizuhopecten yessoensis
TGCTTTCGAAAGCCATTGACCAGTTTTGTTCTCCAGGGAATGTGAAAGGAGCATTTAGGAAGACTGGAATCTTTCCTTTGAATCCAGATGCAATTGATAAAACTCAATTAACACCTACACACAGCACCACTGTTGCATCCTCAGCCTCTGTTGCTTCCTCAGCTTCAGCCTCAGCCTCTGTTGCATCCTCAGCTTCAGCC
>NW_018409069.1:0-200 GCF_002113885.1 Mizuhopecten yessoensis
CATCGCGAGATGGATTGTGCCGAAATACTGGACTGGCCACTCTTAATGGGAAGAAAAAGCCTAGACTGCGATACTCGTTGCTTGAAAAGAATGGATAGGCACAACTCCTGGCAAAGTAGCAACATGCGAAAGGCCAGGGCACACAGGACGTGCAGATAAGCTACAACAGTTGAGTTGTCTGTTGCCACGCAAATCACCTG
>NW_018409070.1:0-200 GCF_002113885.1 Mizuhopecten yessoensis
CAGCAATTATGTTTACTTTGCTGTAGGAAGTGTACAATGTAACGTATGTATTTCTACCACAATACGCTCTGTTATTCCAATCTCAGATCATTGTATACACTTGCAGACTGTTGAATAAATATGAGTTATACACAACACGTGGTATATGACTTTCTGTAGTTTTGATTGGTCGAGAAGATGAACCTTGACCGGACGACTTT
>NW_018409071.1:0-200 GCF_002113885.1 Mizuhopecten yessoensis
TTTATATCCAACGGCGTATGTGTATAAGGAAGTATTTACTTCTCACATCTGGAATTAAGGAACAACATCAGTTAAATTATTTTCCTTGTTTATACATAAACAACAAAGGTGTAGTTTAAGTTTATACATATAATTGAATTTAAAGACTCACTGCTCTGTCATCCTATACAATACGACTGTATCACTCCCTCTGTAAATCC
>NW_018409072.1:0-200 GCF_002113885.1 Mizuhopecten yessoensis
AGATATGCCACTGACACTATAATATGCTATAAGTATGGGAGATTAAATACAGTAGTGATGGACCCAGTAGTCCCCTGTAGTAATACCATTGGGAATTGATAATCCTTATAAACTGACAGGTCCTTCCAGTAGTATTGCTGGGGCTTAATAATGATTATGAAGTGACAGGTACCTTAAGTCCTATGAAGTGACAGGTACCT
>NW_018409073.1:0-200 GCF_002113885.1 Mizuhopecten yessoensis
TGACGAACTGAAAGTATCAGTCTGCACAACATAATTAACAATGACTATATTTGTTGTTTCATATAGGTATGTGAAAATGTGTTGTTTTTTCCCAACAATCAAAAAACATCTGTATTTGTTATTTATTGGCCCTATGTACTTTTTTCCACTGTTGCTGGGCTGTTTAGAATATAAAAATGACGAACAAGTTTACATGGTGT
>NW_018409074.1:0-200 GCF_002113885.1 Mizuhopecten yessoensis
AATGAATACCATTTTGTACATGGGAACTAATGAATACCATTTTGTACCTGGGAGCTAATGAATACCGTTTTGTTCCTGGCAGCTAATAAATATAAGTTTGTACCTGGGAGCTAATTCATATGATTTTGTACCTGGCAGCTAATGAATACGATTTCGTACCTGGGAGCTAATGAATACCATTTTGTACCTGGGAGCTAATG
>NW_018409075.1:0-200 GCF_002113885.1 Mizuhopecten yessoensis
GCAAGCGAAAGCGGCAGTCGAACCCGAGTGTGTAGGTAACGTTTCATTACAATTGGCGCCCAACGTGGGGCCCCAGTTCGTTACATTTGGTGGTCAGTGTGGGGGTAATAGGAAAAGAAAACACTTTGTTTCGGCTTTATCTCTATATAATAACACCGGTTAAATATATTACAAAATGAAGAAATTATCTGTTTCTGTAG
>NW_018409076.1:0-200 GCF_002113885.1 Mizuhopecten yessoensis
CTATCTTTGTTGTGAAGCGATAATTTGTTGTTTAGATGAAATCATATATAAAACACAGTATACACATTGGGAAAGATAATCAGCCATAAAAAGAGTTTAAGCACAACAACATTTAGTTGTCCGTGACGGAGTAAAATCTGTTATTTCATCACCATTACCTAACCTGTAACAGCAATAATGAGTAACACTGAACATACACA
>NW_018409077.1:0-200 GCF_002113885.1 Mizuhopecten yessoensis
CTCCCGGGACCAAAGTTGACATACAGCTGTACTAGTACCAGGTCTAGCGACGGGTTACGGAGACTGGAACACTAGGCTAAGTACTCATGGGTTTGATACTGGCATACAAAGTAGCTATTCCAGGCCGGAGACTGATGTGCAACTACTCGAGCTTCTTCCGACTCCGGATCGGCCCGAGGCAAGACCACAGGTTACTGCCC
>NW_018409078.1:0-200 GCF_002113885.1 Mizuhopecten yessoensis
TTTATAAATTCAAAAGAGGGCTAGTTGATGATTATAATTAAATGTCCCATTACTCTCTACTTCTTGGAGGAGTAGAGAAGAAGATTTTTGAAGATGACTCCATTTTTTACCTATTTGGTCCCGCCCCTCAGGCCCCTGGAGGTGCAGCCCCATACATTTCATAAAGTCAGATCCCCATGTCCTAGTGATGTTCCAAGTCG
>NW_018409079.1:0-200 GCF_002113885.1 Mizuhopecten yessoensis
TCACCAACACCACCTCTCCACCCAGCGACAGTCCCCAGCACCCCCTCCACCCAGCGAAAGTCACCAGCACCACCTCTCCACCAAGCGGAAGTCACCAGCACCACCTCTCCAAACAGCGACAACAACCAGCACCACCTCACCACCCATTGAAAGTTACCAGCCACAAATCACCACCCAGCACCTCCCCACCCAGCGACAGT
>NW_018409080.1:0-200 GCF_002113885.1 Mizuhopecten yessoensis
CAGATACCAGATGGACACATATACTGTTTAGCAGGCAATTGTCGTCGGGTATTTGATTTATCTATATTCGCGGTCAACATATATAGCGCGAAAATAATTACCAACTAATATTATTATCGTGAATATACAAAGATAATAGAAAAGACCTGTTATCTTTGTTAACTGCGGGAAAATGGAAATAGAATACCAACTGAATGTCG
>NW_018409081.1:0-200 GCF_002113885.1 Mizuhopecten yessoensis
AAACGTTAGAAATTCCAGGTATCTACAGCAAAAGTGTCTTCCTCTTTATTGTCGCTGTTGACATGAAGTTTTGTAGCGTTTTCGACCATGTTTTCCTCGATGTTTTATTGATACCCTTATTTTGTTATTGTCAAATTTGAGGGTCAAGAGTGTGTGTTGTATTGTGTTCAGTGATGATTTAGTTGATGGAAATGATGTCA
>NW_018409082.1:0-200 GCF_002113885.1 Mizuhopecten yessoensis
AACTTGTGTAATATCAGCATGTAAACAATCATGTGTAATATCAGCATGTAAACAATCACGTGTAATATCAGCTATGTAAAGAAAACTTGTGTTATATCAGCATGTAAACAAAACCTGTGTTACATCAGCTATATGTTAACAAACCTGTGTAACATATTGACCAGCTATGTAAACAAAGCCTGTGTTATATCAGCTATGTA
>NW_018409083.1:0-200 GCF_002113885.1 Mizuhopecten yessoensis
CTTGCCATATGACCACCAAAGTAGTGACTTCCGTATCCGACATTGCACCACCGTGGTACTGACATCTATACTTCACTTCTGGCCATTGTTGTACTGACGTCCGTACCAGACATTGGACCACCGTGTGCTGACGCCCGTACCAAACATTGGACCAGCGTGGTACTGACGTCCCAACCCGACATTGGACCACCGTAGTATTG
>NW_018409084.1:0-200 GCF_002113885.1 Mizuhopecten yessoensis
GTTTTCCGAACAAAAGCTCCGTCCAAAAGAGAAATACTATAGTTCGTTGAGTAGATCACACGTGTCAGATGCCGATTATGCACATGCGCAGAACGTGTGGGAGAAACTGAACATTTCAGACCTCGGTCAGTATCACGACCTCTATCTCAAGACGTATGTGTTACTATTGGCCGATGTCTTTGAGAACTTCAGAAACATGT
>NW_018409085.1:0-200 GCF_002113885.1 Mizuhopecten yessoensis
TTTTTTTTTGTGTCTCTTCGACTCCTTATATTGTTTTGATTTTTCTTTAAAACTGTATACAACCATTATGGTCGTGATGAAGTAGTGATAGGTGACAGAACAAAATTGTCATTGATTCATCAAATAGCTAGAACATACAGATAAAGAATGGCTATAAACCAAATAGTGTCGAGCACAGAACGCACATTAATGACGCCATC
>NW_018409086.1:0-200 GCF_002113885.1 Mizuhopecten yessoensis
TACGAATTGTTGTATAATCTAAAAATGATTATGCTTTACCTATCATAGATCTAGATGAGTGCTTATAATGGGGAAAGGTTGTTGATGATATAGCTGTTAAATCAGAGTAATCGACAAGGTTTGAATTAAATGTAAGAGCTTTGTTTCAAAATAATCAGATTTAATCACTCAACTTCGCCGTGAAACTAATATAATGTTAT
>NW_018409087.1:0-200 GCF_002113885.1 Mizuhopecten yessoensis
GTCGAAGTGGCACCAACAGACTGCAAGACGACAGCTTTTATTACTAGATTCGGATTGTTCGAAAACACAAGGATACACACACTGTCGCCTCCGTGGAGCTCTGGAACTGGTAGATCTACTCAAACTTTATCCAATGTGTCGTTGAGTTCATATACATGTAGGACAAGAAACATCTTGGGTGCCCACCATTGGAGGTGTAG
>NW_018409088.1:0-200 GCF_002113885.1 Mizuhopecten yessoensis
TCTGGTGCTTTGAATTACAACCTTCGTTAGGTTCTTCCGAAGCAAATTGGATTTGATAAATGTATGATAGTTACATCGTTTATTCTAATGTGACAGGAAGAAGTCATGGAAGAATTTCTACGCTCGAGGGGAGTGACAGAAGATGTCATCAGCCCACTTGCCGAAGAAAAGGTATCAGTTAACAAGTTCAAACCTGTAAA
>NW_018409089.1:0-200 GCF_002113885.1 Mizuhopecten yessoensis
ATACAATACATAACATCTTGATAGGTTTTACCAAACAGTTGCTTCCAATTATATTGATATTACACTCCATTACGATTGTCATATTGATATATGTTTCCGTATATATTTGTCTATGCGATATTGAAAGAAGGAAGTAAATTAAACTATGAGTTGTATAAACAGTACCACGTACACTACCGTCGGGATTTCCAAAGTCAAGG
>NW_018409090.1:0-200 GCF_002113885.1 Mizuhopecten yessoensis
AGGAGGGTGTAGGATTTATACGTGTGTATAAAGGAGGGTGTAGGAATTGATACGTGTGTATAAAGGTGGGTGTATGATGTATACATGTGTATAAAGGAGGGTGTATGAGTTATACGTTTGTATAAAGGAAGGTGTATGATTTATACGTGTGTATGAAGGAGGGTGTAGGATTTATACGTGTGTATAAAGGAGGGTGTAGG
>NW_018409091.1:0-200 GCF_002113885.1 Mizuhopecten yessoensis
CAGAAGAACGGTAGAAACCTCGGAATAGAAATTTGATATCTGTAAGTCTGCATCTGAATCCTCGTAAATCTTTCTGCCAAAGCCATTGTTCTGTGATGCTAGTCGCTTTACCAAGCTGTAATCTGCGTTTTGTCCAAATGCCAAGGAAAACACTGGCACTCTGCCTTCATTACGCTCAAGAACCCTCGCTAATATTCTCG
>NW_018409092.1:0-200 GCF_002113885.1 Mizuhopecten yessoensis
TAGGCAGGTTTACACCAAACCTCGCGCAACACAGTCAACCTATTCTGGAAATGTTACATAAGGACAGTGTGTGGACCTGGGACGATCCACAAATTCTGGCATTTGCCAAGATCAAGGAGGAACTCAGCTCTGAAACCGTGTTAGAGTTGTATGAACCGAAAGCGCCTACCAGAGTATCAGCAGATGCATCATCGTTCGGA
>NW_018409093.1:0-200 GCF_002113885.1 Mizuhopecten yessoensis
AATTGTATCCACATGATATCAGAGTAATCAAAAGATTTAAATGTAAATCACCCTTACCATTAAATTCAATAAAACGGTCAACAACTAACCATGCAAAGCTCAGTAGATCTCTACGCGCTATGGTAGAACGCTTCAACGAACGGAACAACCTAGGAGATGAATGGGAAAACGCCCAGATTTGATTGGCTGCACCCGTTGTT
>NW_018409094.1:0-200 GCF_002113885.1 Mizuhopecten yessoensis
AAGCAGAGAAACACTGAGTAAAATACATGTGATAAAACGTTCCCCCAGAGATTCCTCACCAATCAATAAAACTTTATAACACAGTTAGTGCATTAAAAATATTGACATTTTATGTTGATAGTGACCATAAGGTCAGGAGGGACCACTTGTATAGTAGACCTTAGTCCTATAGGCCTTTATCAGGTAACACAGAGGTCACT
>NW_018409095.1:0-200 GCF_002113885.1 Mizuhopecten yessoensis
AGTTAGTGTTACACTACAGTGAGATAATACTATAGTTAGTGTAACCCAGCAGTGATATAGTACAATAGTTAGTGTAACACTACACTGATATAGTACTATAGTTAGTGTAACACTACAGTGAGAAAGTACTATAGTTAGTGTAACACTACCGTTAGATAGTACTATAGTTAGTGTAACACTACCGTGAGATTGTACTATAG
>NW_018409096.1:0-200 GCF_002113885.1 Mizuhopecten yessoensis
CAGACATAAGACTTGGAAAGGATATATATCTTATTTCAATCAACAGTAATTATTAAAAACAATATTTAGTTGACCTTGGTTTGTGACTTCATGTTAAAAGGATTGTCCAACCAATTTATATATTACAGTGTATTGAGTGTTTGGTCATGTGATACCTGTCCGTTTCTTCCTTAATTAACTCATTTTAGATTAAACTTGCA
>NW_018409097.1:0-200 GCF_002113885.1 Mizuhopecten yessoensis
TGTCAATTCTTAGAAAAAGGTACCAAATGGAACTTTGATCGTCTTAAAGGAAAACGAACAAGGAAATAAATGGTGTTGTAGTTGTTATAAAAACTTGACTGTAACTTGTCATGTAAAACATAAATGTTCGCGTCTATCAGGTCCGGTTGTAAACAATTATCAATGATTACGTCGGGTTCCCTGGCTTATAAATACGCCAA
>NW_018409098.1:0-200 GCF_002113885.1 Mizuhopecten yessoensis
GACAAATAACCACACCAAGGTACGGGTAAACAATATTTATTGAGTAATCAATCAATATTGTAACATGCTGTTATAACAGATAAGTAACCCTTTCGTACATCCCGCGGAAGGCCTGGTCAGTTGTATACATATCCAGAATAGGGCCTGACTCAAGGAGTTGATTGGTCAGTCAACACAAAGGACCAGCTACCGATTGGTCA
>NW_018409099.1:0-200 GCF_002113885.1 Mizuhopecten yessoensis
AGTACATCACATGACTGTCATTTGACAATAAAAAGACAAACATGATGAACTTCATTGATAAAATATTTGATAATTAACAACTGCTGGAAATTTGAACGGTAACATTTGCAGTTTTGATTCATGAGTTGTTGTTAAATTACTAAATTTGAAAGAATGTGCACAAACAATGGAATGTCGAAATCTCTGCCACATGATGGTTC
>NW_018409100.1:0-200 GCF_002113885.1 Mizuhopecten yessoensis
TCATAAAACTGTATTCCCATGTACATGTTTTAAAGGTTATAAAATATTAACTCTTCTAAAAATAAAAATGTCTTCATCACAAATTACTATTCTTAGACTTCACACTATTTACTCACTTTGAGTAGCCCCGACCAAACCTATTTCTATTAGACTCCATTTTTGCCTACTTACTTATCCAGAATTCCGCTGAGAGATACTTT
>NW_018409101.1:0-200 GCF_002113885.1 Mizuhopecten yessoensis
CACTTACCAGGGCCAGCTCAGTCAGTCAGTTTTCTCGCAATGGTGAACTCGGGCCGAAATGTAAAAAATCACTATCGTGAATGAGATTTCTTTGTCCGTCACCAATTCTGATTGGCTGACACATGGTTACGAGCAATATCATTGGTGAACGTGACCACGTGCCTAGCCTATATTCATGCGCGTGCTTTTTACTAGAGTTT
>NW_018409102.1:0-200 GCF_002113885.1 Mizuhopecten yessoensis
ACACGTTGTTATGTTACAGTAGTCACACGTTGTTATGTTATAGTAGTCACACGTTGTTATGTTACAGTAATCACTCGTTGTTATGTTATAGTAGTCACACGTTGTTATGTTACAATAGTCACACGTTGTTATGTTAGGGTAGTCACACGTTATTATGTTATAGTAGTCACACGTTGTTATGTTATAGTAACCACACGTTG
>NW_018409103.1:0-200 GCF_002113885.1 Mizuhopecten yessoensis
AGTAGAGATAAAGGTACATTGCTACTAATGCTGTATCTAGGCTGGAGGCATGTTCACGCAGAAAGTTACCTCACAACTGAGTATTAAGTCACTCAGAAAGTTACCTAACAACTGAGTATTAAGTTACTCAGAAAGTTACCTCACAACCGAGTATGAAGTCACTCAGAAAGTTACCTCACAACCAAGTATTAAGTCACTCA
>NW_018409104.1:0-200 GCF_002113885.1 Mizuhopecten yessoensis
AACATTTAAAGCCGCGATCACTAACCCGGAATTTTCATTATAGGTATTATGATATTAAGTTATTTATCTCTTTGCCTACAAGCAGGTAGTACCATTCCCGACTTTAAAACAGTATCGTCAGGGATAGCTGCACTACTGTAGTACAGCATGAAATTACCGTTGACTATAAAGGCATACATAATCACCGACAACGACATAAT
>NW_018409105.1:0-200 GCF_002113885.1 Mizuhopecten yessoensis
AAATCCATAGATAACCTGTTTGAAGGGACAGTAGAGATTTGGTACATCGTACAATGTATATCATTTTGGCCGTCATTATTAAAAGTAGCAATTGCCAAAAACAGTACAACAAATAATATGTTTACGTTACTGCACAATTAATATAATACTCAATTGTGCTAGTCTTACTCGATAATAGCTGCCAGTGCCAGAAATAACCG
>NW_018409106.1:0-200 GCF_002113885.1 Mizuhopecten yessoensis
ATTCGGAGTATGACATGTGTTATATACCAGTAATATAAGGACTGAAATGGTATGTTGAACCCCGGTCCTATTCGGAGTATCACATGTGTTCTATGCCAGTACTGTAAGGACTGAGTTGGTATCTTGAACCCCTGTCCTATTCGAAGTATGACATGTGTTATATACTAGTAATATAAGGACTGAGTTGGTATGTTGAACCC
>NW_018409107.1:0-200 GCF_002113885.1 Mizuhopecten yessoensis
AAAAGAATCGTATTTTTTGCATCGTATTTTTTGGGAAAGGACATTTACGCTCATGTAGTGCTGTATTATTATATTTATCATCCAGAATGTGAGTTAAATTGAAGATTTTTCATTCTTATAATTCTTGTATACCAAAACTTTTCATAGAATGAAGTAGTGGTGTTATTTCAAATATGTTTGCAAACTTTCAGTCCAAACAA
>NW_018409108.1:0-200 GCF_002113885.1 Mizuhopecten yessoensis
AGGCTGTTCCAGAAATAAACGTATGGGAGGCCAGGCTGAGGGATACGAAGCACTTTTTCAGAGACCCCACCACCAATCAGATTTTGAAAGTAATACAGCATCAAGAATAGTAGATGGGTCTGATTTTAAAATCCTTTATTAACCAGAATGTTATTAACATCCCTTGCACATTTTGTTTGGTTTAACAAGTGACTGTACAG
>NW_018409109.1:0-200 GCF_002113885.1 Mizuhopecten yessoensis
GAAAAATATTGTGAGAATAATAATACCATTTCAGGTGTAAATGTGCATATATGGAAAAGCCAAGACGATAGGATTGGTGTTTTTTTCTCTACGTAGTAAAACTACGTAGAGAAAAAAACTACCATCCTATCGTTCATTGTATTCCACCGCGCGATACTTCTATTTGTTTACGTTTGTCACAGGCGATCGTTGACCATTGA
>NW_018409110.1:0-200 GCF_002113885.1 Mizuhopecten yessoensis
TCTCTTTCTTTTGTTTTGGTAAACTCAAAACATTTAACTTACCTGTACTAGCATTAGAATAGACAATATATAAAGCCACGCCATATTGCTGATCCTTTATCTGCCTTCCTTCAGCACAAACAGCGCATCCTGGTGAACAGCTTTACTGATAACAGTCTAAACGCCACCTAGACACGACAGCGTTATCGGACAAGTTAGAA
>NW_018409111.1:0-200 GCF_002113885.1 Mizuhopecten yessoensis
ATTGTACAGGTGAAGTGCCCTTAAATGAGGGAAACACATATACTTGTTAACACGATATAAACATGATTAACCGAAGCAAAACACATAATCGTGTTAACTTCAAAAACATAAAACACAACAATTTTAATGATACAATGTTTTTATTTATTAACAACTTTTACTAGATTGCGGAACATCAATATCATTGCACGCGACAAAAA
>NW_018409112.1:0-200 GCF_002113885.1 Mizuhopecten yessoensis
GTATAGGCCTACCTTAGACATGTATATGCCTACCTTAGACATGTAAAGGCTTACCTTAGACATGAATATGCCTACCTTAGACATGTATAGACCTACTTTAGACATGTATATAGGCCTACCTTAGACATGTATAGGCCTCTCTAAGACATGAATATGCCTACTGTAGACATGTATAGGCCTACCTTAGACATGTATAGACC
>NW_018409113.1:0-200 GCF_002113885.1 Mizuhopecten yessoensis
CAGATGCTGAGGGAAAATTTCTAAGCCAAGGAAGCACTTTATACAATGGAGACAGTATCGAAGGCCAGACATGGCGATGATAATGCCACTGACGCCACCAGGATGCAATTCTGATGACAACTACGAGGTTTATCTCCGAGACAAATGATAACTGGAAAAAAATAGATACAAAAAGAGAGGTGTTTGTCCCTGATTACTAA
>NW_018409114.1:0-200 GCF_002113885.1 Mizuhopecten yessoensis
AGACACTTTCATCTAAGATATAGTGTTGAAAAGATATTTCTAACAGATATTTTGGACTATATATACATGTATGCTAAAATGCATCATACTTTTTGTAATATTTTATCTGTTGTTTCTGACAGCAAAATTACAGTAATTATTAGTCCTTTGTCATTTTTGAATAAAACCCTGAAGAACTGCTATTTGATTTCATATGGCCT
>NW_018409115.1:0-200 GCF_002113885.1 Mizuhopecten yessoensis
TATGTATGATACCTTACTGTGACATGGAGACTTACGGATGTATGCATGATACCTTACTGTGATATTTTACTGTGACATGGAGACTTAAAGATGTATGATACCTTACTGTGACATGGAGACTTACAGATGTATGTATGATACCTAACTGTGACATTGAGACTTACGGATGTATGTATGATACCTTACTGTGACATGGAGAC
>NW_018409116.1:0-200 GCF_002113885.1 Mizuhopecten yessoensis
TATATATATATATACCAATTTGCAGCTAAATTAGACAATACCTCAATTTTGACCAATCAGGAGCCTCCATTATGTTTCAATAGTCAACGTTCTGGAAACACCTGCTGATACGTCAAATTATCACTGATAATTTATGACACTTGACCAAGTTTCAATAAAACTGAGAACTCATAAGATATTACGGGCCATCACAAAAAAAA
>NW_018409117.1:0-200 GCF_002113885.1 Mizuhopecten yessoensis
TATGGTAATAGATACAGTATGGTAATAAATACAGTACGGCAATAGATACAGTGTGGTAATAGATACAGTATGGTTATAGATACAGTATGTTAATAGATACAGTGTGGTTATATATACAGTGTGGTTATATATACAGTGTGGTTTATATATACATGTACAGTGTGGTTATATATACAGTGTGGAAATAGATACAGTGTGGT
>NW_018409118.1:0-200 GCF_002113885.1 Mizuhopecten yessoensis
ATCGACAAGTTAATCCCCAACGCTCATCCGCGCGGGGTGGGCGGTCCCCCGCGACTTTGCTCAGGTGATTTGTCGGTGGGGCTTTAATCCCCTTCGCCTGCGTGACGACTGTCGCCCGCACGGGGTTTCAGTATCAAATCACCTGAAGTGTACTGTACCTCATAGCTGATATTGGGCCCTGTCACGGGGAGACTATTTTC
>NW_018409119.1:0-200 GCF_002113885.1 Mizuhopecten yessoensis
TATATAGGTCATCATAGAAACTTGAAATAAATAGATAATCATAGAAACATTAAATATATAGGTCTTCATAGAAACATAAAATATATAGGTAATTATAGAAACATAAAATATATAGGTCATCATTGTAACATAAAATATATATATTTCTTCATAGAAACATAAAATGTATAGGTCATCATAGAAACCTAAAATATATAGGT
>NW_018409120.1:0-200 GCF_002113885.1 Mizuhopecten yessoensis
GAACGGAATAGGTCGGCACACAAGTCCTCAAATCTGGCTCTCGTGAGCTTACTGTAAAAGTCAATGCCCTCAAACAGGGAATCAATTTCAAGGCTTGCTTCACTGCTGCTCGAAAGGGTTCGTTTTGCACGTTCACATGCGGTGCGAAGTCTTCTCAAAGCCCTGCTGTTCTTACTCAAGTCTTTACCATATTTCCGTTT
>NW_018409121.1:0-200 GCF_002113885.1 Mizuhopecten yessoensis
ATTGGAGAACAATTTGATTCAAACTATTCTATCGATTCTAAAAGCAAACTATTTAAAAACAAATGTTTAATTCAATTAAATGCAAAATCATAGTTTAAAATTTGTCATACATACTTTTCAACATGTCCGCGAACAAAATAACGTGTTATTCAATAGGATTACTTGCTTCATATCATGCAACATAATTTTAGTGTGTAATC
>NW_018409122.1:0-200 GCF_002113885.1 Mizuhopecten yessoensis
TTAGAGTTGGAGAGCAAGAGGATACTTAATATATGTTTGACATGAATACAATATCTGGTTGCTTTATATGTGATAGGTTTGTTTTGTATTTCAATATATTGGTAAAAAATGTCGATATGAAACTATATAAAGTTCGTTTTCATTTTTGCAATGGTCAGGCTGTGAAGATGGATTCTTCGGATCGTCCTGTGATGACTGCT
>NW_018409123.1:0-200 GCF_002113885.1 Mizuhopecten yessoensis
GTCCCGGTCAGGAATCCTAGCAAGCTTATACAAAGGTAAAACTTTATCCCGATCTACATTGCAAAACTTTGTCACGGTCAGGAATCCTAGCAACCTCATACAAAGGTAAAACATTGTCCAGTTTAGGAATCCTAGCAAGCTTATACAAAGGTAAAATTTGTCCCGGTCAGGAATCCTAGCAAGCTTATACAAAGGTAAAA
>NW_018409124.1:0-200 GCF_002113885.1 Mizuhopecten yessoensis
TGCCTCATCGTGAAGGTGTTTGAAGCAGCAAGGCAAGTAACTGTATGTTTAAAGAGTGATAGGTTACTTCGGAAATGTCATGGATATGATGTTTTAAGTTGAAGATTACGGAAAACTCGTTATAGGCGTCCTATTTTGGAGGTTTACAATCATTCATAAATATTGAGCGCTGTATCATGAGGATGTCAGAAGTTTTCTAT
>NW_018409125.1:0-200 GCF_002113885.1 Mizuhopecten yessoensis
ATAATATAAAATTAGCAATGTTCATATACCTGCGGTTAGCATTGACCGATACGAAGCATCCGCCGGAAGTTCCATTTAATCAGTTAAATTCAAATAATTGTGATGCAATGGAAGCTTTATTTGAACTTGCAAAAAGGCTATTGCATGGAGAGTAGAGGTATTATTTCATTCATGGCAAAAAGTATATCATTACAATTCGT
>NW_018409126.1:0-200 GCF_002113885.1 Mizuhopecten yessoensis
TAATATGAATGTCATCTGAATTTGGAAGTATTTTATAGTTGCAATGGTATAAAGTGGTTAACTATAATCATTTAAGTATGAAACTGTACAAATAGATAAAAGACTTTTAAAACAGATTTCTATTTCACATACAATATTCGACACCAATGCAACAACAAATATTAATATAAATCAAAGTTTCAGCATAACGCAAAAAAAAA
>NW_018409127.1:0-200 GCF_002113885.1 Mizuhopecten yessoensis
GTCCCCTAGACACTGACTGGATAGTGGTCCCCTAGACACTGGCTGTGTAGTGATTCCCAAGACATTGACTGGATAGTGGTCCAATATACACTGACTGGAAAGTGGTTCCCTAGACACTGACTGGAAAGTGTTCCCGTAGACAATGATTGGGTGGTTGTCCCCTAGACACTGGCTGTAGTGGTCCCCTAGACACTGGCTGG
>NW_018409128.1:0-200 GCF_002113885.1 Mizuhopecten yessoensis
TCGACTTAAAATCGATAAAACTAGGGCCAAAAAGGATTTAACGCACGGCGTTAACTAACGCAGAATTAGCGGTTAACGACTCGTCAAATTAAACGACATCGTTAGCTTAAACGACAGTTTTGAACAACCGGGCCCTGGTGTTATTATTTCTGTAGTTGTAGTGTGAAGGTTATATATGGTGTAGTGGTCATACTTAGCGA
>NW_018409129.1:0-200 GCF_002113885.1 Mizuhopecten yessoensis
ACAAGATATGAATTCAATTATCGGGATAATTAGACACTTTATGAATAAACTTATAATTTGGTCAAAATGAAGTTTATTAACTACCACATGGATACCTGAGATTGCTTTATTTTTGTGTGTGTTAGTTTCAACAGTGCCTAACATCTAAACAGCAGGGGTGGTCTGGTGGTGCAGTGGATAGCGCACTTGCCTTTCACCAA
>NW_018409130.1:0-200 GCF_002113885.1 Mizuhopecten yessoensis
CATTTGTAGTTTAAGCACATTATCAACATATGTTAAAATACTAATGGAACAAACATAAAAAAACGTAACCTTATTATTGTATCATTTAATGAAAAGCCTACACTATCAAGTAGGAATGTGACATGTGACTGAAGGTGTGGTGTATAGTAGTGGATAGTTAACATTTGGTAATTATAAAAATGAAAAGAAACACATATTCA
>NW_018409131.1:0-200 GCF_002113885.1 Mizuhopecten yessoensis
ATGGTATAACATACATGTATGTATACAATATGGTATAACATACATATATGTATACAATATGGTATAACATACATGTGTAAATTCAATATGGTATAACATACATGTTTGTTTTCAATATGGTGTAACATACATGTATGTATACAATATTGTGTAACTACATATATGTATACAATATGGTATAACATACATGTATGTATACA
>NW_018409132.1:0-200 GCF_002113885.1 Mizuhopecten yessoensis
CTTGATATATACTGGGTGTTATCCTCTGTTATACCTGATAGTCTACCTTGATATCTGTTGGCGGTATCCTCTGTTTTACTTGACACAATTGGTAACTATCTTTGTATGCACTGGTGTTATCTTCTGATATTGTACTTCATATACTGGGGTTTTCTATCTTGGTATAAGCGTTCATGTATATACTTGGTGTTATCCTCTAA
>NW_018409133.1:0-200 GCF_002113885.1 Mizuhopecten yessoensis
CCTGTGATATGTGTTATGTGATACCTGTGATAGGTGTTACCTGTATGTGTATGACATGAGACCTGTGATGTGTTAAATCTCACCTTTGATATGTGCGATGTGATACCTGTAATAGGTGTTACATGTGTGTGTATGACATGATACCTGTGATGTAGTATATCTCACATGTGATATGTGTTATGCGATACCTATGATAGGTG
>NW_018409134.1:0-200 GCF_002113885.1 Mizuhopecten yessoensis
CTCTTTGTTTACGTGACGTCTCTTACTAAAAGTATTTATTCCAATGGGATGATGTATAGGATGATGCATTGTATACTTGTCGAATCATGCGTTGGGTACTAATTTATTGATAAGCTTTCCTTTAAAATAGAGTGTTTCTACATCAAAATTTCATCACATGAATATTTAGTTTATATCTCAACGTTGATACCTGTAGTAAT
>NW_018409135.1:0-200 GCF_002113885.1 Mizuhopecten yessoensis
TATAGGCACAATAGTCTAACCTGTATCGTGGCCGGTATTGAGAAATTACATTGAAGCAAGGGGTTGTGATATGATAGCAAGGTAATAGTAAATAGAAGTCATATAATCAAAATGTTTGATTAGTTTATAATCGTTATATTGAGGTAACGCTATAGTATATAGTTGTCTTAAATTCACAATGTTCTTATTGGTTGATGGTC
>NW_018409136.1:0-200 GCF_002113885.1 Mizuhopecten yessoensis
CACGTTACTACAAGTGTATATTCCTCTACTAACACGTTACTACTATATACTGTATGTTGTGTGTTACTATTAACTGCATTAGGACGGAAAAATTGCAAAAAGTTACACTGCGATGAATATTTTCTGGTATAGAGTATAGTTGTCAGCCTGTTTTCATAGTGTTATGTTAGTGTAGAGTTGTTATAGTGTTGTGTTAGTGT
>NW_018409137.1:0-200 GCF_002113885.1 Mizuhopecten yessoensis
ATATTTTATTAACCTGTCACATGTCAATATTACAGGTATATACAAGACATTCGACGTTATAAAATCATAACAAATTGCATTAAAATATATTGACATCCAACCAGTTTGACTTATGGGATACATCCATAGAATGTGAAGCAATATTTGTTTGTTGATTTAGTTTGGTTTGGTATTGTTTAACGTCCTATCAACAGCTATGG
>NW_018409138.1:0-200 GCF_002113885.1 Mizuhopecten yessoensis
CCACTAAACATGTCATATTGTCCCACTTAACATGTCATATTGTCCTACTAAACATGTCCTATAGGTCCACTTAACATGTCATATTGTCCCACTAAACATGTCCTACTGTCCCACTAAACATGTAATAATGTCCCACTAAACATGTCATATTGTCTCACTAAACATGTCATATTGTCCCACTTAACATGTCATATTGTCCC
>NW_018409139.1:0-200 GCF_002113885.1 Mizuhopecten yessoensis
TTTCCTTATTTCAGCATGCAAAAGAAGTAAAAAGGTTTCCAAACTGCTTCAAAACCTTACAAGTTTAATATACAATTCAAAACCAGGAGAATAAACTTTTAAATCAAATAACCAGTTTATTTTTATCTGAGTTGACGTTGAATATTATAATGTAATTTGTAAATCAACACTCAAGCTTGTTACATAAAATATCTAGATTT
>NW_018409140.1:0-200 GCF_002113885.1 Mizuhopecten yessoensis
TTTTCGTACTTCTTGAGTCAAACAAGCTGGTAACTTGCCAAACGTTGCGTCCACGATTTCGAAACTGGACATCCAACGAATTGCGTGTTCAGTGCAGGATATTATGCTTAAGGACATCATCAACATTGGAGACAGACCAATAGCTCCGCTGGTGAAGTCTCTCTCAGACTGGACGGTCTTGATCAGAATGACCGTTGGCC
>NW_018409141.1:0-200 GCF_002113885.1 Mizuhopecten yessoensis
CCAAACATGTAATAGCACCTGTGCATCACATCTTCAGCGTGCAATCGACATGTCTCGGTCCATGCTCATTGTGTAGATACATGTGTCGACCGGATGTCAGACAATAAGAGGATTAACGGCCTTATCATTAGGTACCTATCCTGCTACCATATTGTAGTTGCGTAAATATTTTGTGTGAATATTTATTATTTCCCGACGAT
>NW_018409142.1:0-200 GCF_002113885.1 Mizuhopecten yessoensis
AGTTTATTATTTCCCCTTATAGGTAAAGTACAGAAGAAGGTGACATATAAGTATATTATCTCCCCTTTTAGGTTATGTACAGAAAAGGATGACATTTAGGTTTATTATCTCCCCTTAAAGACATTTAAGTATATTATCTCCCCTGATACGTTATTTACAGAAGAGGGTGACATTTAGGTTTATTATCTCCCCTTATAGGT
>NW_018409143.1:0-200 GCF_002113885.1 Mizuhopecten yessoensis
TTTATTTGTCTTGGACTTTCTGTGAAAATTCGGAGCAATAGTTTCCGTATATAAGAAACTATTTACGGACTTTTGTACTATAAGCGATGTATTTGAACTTTTTTTTCCCTCTGAGATAGGACGTTGGATACGGCCAGTGGACATATGGCACTGATAAGGCGCGCGCCACGACTCTTTGTTGTTAATTTGTGTCTACCCTT
>NW_018409144.1:0-200 GCF_002113885.1 Mizuhopecten yessoensis
GGGGAATCGAACCCCGGTCGCCTTGGTGAAAGGCAAGTGCGCTATACACTGCACTACCCGACGACCCATCGCTTCAGTTCCTGAGTAACTGTTTCGATAGTTTTTTTTTCTCTCATTTCTTTCCATTTCCATTTGTGTTGCCATGGTTTCTGTTTTGGTCTTATCGTTGAACTCCGGCTCGATATTTTTGAGACCTTATA
>NW_018409145.1:0-200 GCF_002113885.1 Mizuhopecten yessoensis
TTGAACAATTATTTATTCTTAATCTTGCCTGTTAAATTGTTCCTCTGCACTCATAGAAGAAAATATAACTGTTAGCCTAAATCTAAATTAAATTACAGGGAGAAAAATAGCCTACTCACTACATTTTATTGAAATTAAAACTATACATTTATTATTTTTATATTATAGACATATATATTGGCAATATTTACATTGGTTTG
>NW_018409146.1:0-200 GCF_002113885.1 Mizuhopecten yessoensis
AGCAATGTACCAATGTAAATAAACACCTAACAATGTACCAATCAAACTAAACCCTAACAATGTACCAATGTAAATAAACCGCTAATAATGTACAGATGTAAATAAGCCCCTAACAATGTACCAATCTAAATAAACCCCTGACAATGTACCAATTCAAATAAACCCCTAACAATGTACCAATGTAAATAAACACCCAGCAA
>NW_018409147.1:0-200 GCF_002113885.1 Mizuhopecten yessoensis
TATGTGAACACTTTTGAATTCACTTGAAAACTGTCAACCGACATAACATATTGGATCTTAAACTTCACATGCTAAATGCAAGTACATTGTACACCAACATTTTCAATTTTGATTTATTCAGACCTTCAAACTACAAATCAATGTTCCCTGCTTCGTTTTTTGGTCTAGAGTTAGAGTCCGTTTTCTTACAATCGGGACAA
>NW_018409148.1:0-200 GCF_002113885.1 Mizuhopecten yessoensis
ATCATTAGACAGACCTTGGACTGGTTATATTGATTCATCATTAGATTGACCTTTGACTGACCACATTGAATCATCATAAGACAGACCTTGGACTGGTTATATTGATTCATCATTAAGTTGGCCTTGGACTGACAACATGGATTCATCATTAGACTGCCTTTGACTGACCACATTGATTCATCATTAGACTGGCCTTTGAC
>NW_018409149.1:0-200 GCF_002113885.1 Mizuhopecten yessoensis
TTATCCTGACAATGACAAAGTAAATTCTTACCAGAAATGTTCACTGTTGACTGTATTAAGCTGACAATGACATAGTATATTCTTAAAGTGTGTGTTCACTATCCTCAAAAACAAATTAGTCATAACACATTTGCTCTGGGATATTGTCAAACACTAGTGGCTAGCCTATTTGTACATAGTTTCTAGAATTTACCCCCCCC
>NW_018409150.1:0-200 GCF_002113885.1 Mizuhopecten yessoensis
ACAGGGATTGTACCAGATTAACAGGGATTTTGCCAGGTTAACAGGGATTGTGCCAGATTAATAGGGATTTTACCAGGTTAACTGGGATTGTACCAGATTAACATGGATTTTGCCAGGTTAACAGGGATTGTACCAGATTTACAGGGATTTTGCCATGTTAACAGGGATTGTGGATTTTGCCAGGTTAACAGGGATTGTAC
>NW_018409151.1:0-200 GCF_002113885.1 Mizuhopecten yessoensis
TTTCATACTACACCAGAGAAAATCAACGCTTTCTTTACACCGCTTAGGAAATGGGTGTTTTCTTGCTTGAAAACATTCACTTATCCATTTATAGTTTCTTCAGTGCTTGGCGAATGCATGCATTGTTTTGCCGATTGGCTAGTTTCTTGGATCTGGTGTGGTTTTATTTAGTAAAGTTCCTCAACAAAGCGGTACCTAGT
>NW_018409152.1:0-200 GCF_002113885.1 Mizuhopecten yessoensis
TCTGAAATGGATGGATAAAGAAGCAGAACGGCAAGAAGTCAAGAAATTTGGAAAGAGAGGAGGACTTATTGTAGATGAAATGTCAATTCAGGATGACTTAGTTGTAACAAGGCGTGGTAATGCATGGTCAATCCAGGGATGTGTAATGGAGGGATTTGCAACTCCGAGTCCAGTGAAGTCATCGAGTGCCTACTTTGGCC
>NW_018409153.1:0-200 GCF_002113885.1 Mizuhopecten yessoensis
TGACCACTGACAGTATAAGTTTTTATTTGACCACTGACAGTATAATTATGTATTCGACCACAGACAGTATAAATATGTACTTGACAACTGACAGTATAAGTATTATTTGACCAAAGACAGTATAAGTATGTATATTTGACCACTGACAGTATAATTATGTATTTGACCAATGACAGTATAAGTATGTATATTTGACCACT
>NW_018409154.1:0-200 GCF_002113885.1 Mizuhopecten yessoensis
TTCGCTCAAAAAGGGGGAGATGTGCTAGAGTTCAAGGTATTGTGTTAGTCTGGGTTTGCTTGATGCTATGAAGCACGTGCTTGTGTTGAGTATTATGTAATAACCGGATGCAATGAAAAACGTGATAATTTAATTAAATGGATTCAAAACTCCTTTGTTATGATTTGTAGCATATCACAACATGTTTGCTTTGAAACTGA
>NW_018409155.1:0-200 GCF_002113885.1 Mizuhopecten yessoensis
GACATCTCCTCCCTAAATATTGACCAGAATTTAACCGAATTCTAGCATTTTTAGACTAAGGCGATCAAAAGATTTAAAATGTAGTGGCTGACCCCCTACCTGCGTGCTGAGAGACTGGGCCTAAAGGAATAAAATTGTCTGATTTGCATTAAATAACGTCTCCTTATATACCCCCAGCAACGAAGTAAGGGGGGTATACT
>NW_018409156.1:0-200 GCF_002113885.1 Mizuhopecten yessoensis
ATTTTCAGGAAATTTAAATGGTGTTTATCCTGCATCTCAACTGACGGTATTGTGTTCGTTTTCCCTAAAATGTTATAAATATAACTATAGAAATATTGCACATCAGGAAAGCATGTGTCTGGAGTCCTTTCAGTACTTTGATTTCTCTGTTTGACGGACCCACTAGAAAGATTGTGATACCATAATCATATAGTCCCATA
>NW_018409157.1:0-200 GCF_002113885.1 Mizuhopecten yessoensis
AATGTGTACGAGTTGTCCACAAAATCGATGTCGATTTCGGCTACGGTGTAAGCGTATGTACAATAGTTGTAATATATGTACCGAAATGAAATATATGTACCGAAATGACTTGATTCATGTACAATTGTTTAATACTTGGTCATAGATATGCAAGAGTCTTGATTTAGAACTGGCCCACTGCAGCGTATCCAGATGGCTTC
>NW_018409158.1:0-200 GCF_002113885.1 Mizuhopecten yessoensis
CTACATTCATAGCTCTATGAACGCAATGGTATTTGGCTTTTGATGAGTGTTACCCTTTTTTCCTTTGGTGTTATGATATAACGAGAGATCATCGGACGATATCAATATAGAGATCATCTGACGCTATCAATATAGAGACCACCGGACGCTATCAGTATAGAGATCACCGGACGCTATCAATATAGAGATCACCGGACGCT
>NW_018409159.1:0-200 GCF_002113885.1 Mizuhopecten yessoensis
TTAGCGATTAGGAACGCAAACATGCGAACCGAAGCGCAACTTTGCACATGCTTCCAGAGCCGTCCAAAGCTTTCCGAAAGGGTATTTCCGCATCCGGGCGTTACCGGACGCATGTAGTTTGAGTCGACAATGGCCAGTAAGAGAGTGCTGAAGAAACCCTTATAATCATAATATAAGGAACCAGAGCTGACAGGCTTTCT
>NW_018409160.1:0-200 GCF_002113885.1 Mizuhopecten yessoensis
TGGTAACATGTGTCCAGGTTTATTGTACCTACATTAAACACAAGGGATATGGTTACCGTGGTAACATGTGTCCAGGTTTGTTGTACCTACATTAGGTATATGGTTACCTTGGTAACATGTGTCGGGGGTAATTGTACCTACATTAGGTATATGGCTACCGTGGTAACATGTGTCCAGGTTTATTGTACCTACATTAGACA
>NW_018409161.1:0-200 GCF_002113885.1 Mizuhopecten yessoensis
TTGGTTGCTGGCATGGTCTGATGAATGGAAGTGCAGTTCATGTAAACTTTGCTCGACACTTATTTCCCTTGATCACTGTTAGAAAGTTAGAAAGAAAATACTGCATTGACAGATCTCCCATGGATCATAAATAGTTGGTGAGACTTCATTACACCTCACTTTAAAAGTTCTGTAAATATAAAGTATCATATAAATACAGT
>NW_018409162.1:0-200 GCF_002113885.1 Mizuhopecten yessoensis
ACCAGAACCCGGGACCCTGTGGGAGTTGGTCAGAGCGCATGTCTGGCATGTTCAGTGCCTACGTCATTTCCGTTTTACTAAATAAACATTTCCTCATAAGATATACACGATCCTGTAATTTGACAGATTTTCTTATCCCGAATTCAACTGACTGGAGATATAACTCGTCAATACTAGCAGGAAGGTCTTGGGACTATCAG
>NW_018409163.1:0-200 GCF_002113885.1 Mizuhopecten yessoensis
AAGAATTTCTGAGGTATGTGCTGAAAAGAATCTGTTAACTCCAGGTTCTCCGAATGACTGTGCTCCATGTTTTTTCTTGAAAGTTTTGACTATTTTGCAAACGATTTGTATCCACCTTTATCCCCAATCTACAAAACAATAACATAGTAATTAAGGTTCCTTAGGAACAATCCAAGTAAATATGATCTAATATATCTATA
>NW_018409164.1:0-200 GCF_002113885.1 Mizuhopecten yessoensis
ATACAAATATATTATGAAACACAACAAATGTCTGACAAAACCATACAAATGTCTAATGAAACCATACAAAATGTCTGACAAAACCATACAAATGTCTGATGAAATCATGCAAATATATGGTGAAACAATTCCAATTTCTGTTGAAACACCAAACAAACCTCTATGATGAAACCATACTAACTGAAATATGATGAAACACC
>NW_018409165.1:0-200 GCF_002113885.1 Mizuhopecten yessoensis
GATAAAGAAGACACGTTGGAAGGTGGCAAACAACTTACGGGTATCACACACTGTAAAATAATCGTCGTGCTTTGCGAAAAGAAGTTAAAACGATCCTATAAACACGAGAACACTATTCATAGAAACAAATAGCTACTGTATTTGACCTATTAATGCTGTCACAAATTCAGAATACAGGACGAACGGTATCGTCCGTTCGG
>NW_018409166.1:0-200 GCF_002113885.1 Mizuhopecten yessoensis
TGTCACCACGTTTCATCTGTGATATAGTTTAGGCTTTTTTAATCGACACAGTAACAAAATACTATTCACCACGAAATTGTTAAATTTGGAAAAATATGAGCACTCTCTGTTTCGATTTTAAATGTATCGACACTAATAAATAATGCTTGTGTTCATCATCAATGATGTAATTGGCCACCTGGTAACTTGAACAAACGGAA
>NW_018409167.1:0-200 GCF_002113885.1 Mizuhopecten yessoensis
AGGTGAGAATTGGGGAATCAAATACTAGGTGAAAATATGAGTGTGATCATGTAATCTTGCCAGAACCATACATCAGGTAAAATAATTGATATGCTAACGTTTTTATGATGAAAATATGCTCAAGGTGAATAATTAGTGTGGTCTAAAATCATGCCAAAATACGCGTCTGCTCACAGTTCACACAAGCCTCTTGTGTTCTG
>NW_018409168.1:0-200 GCF_002113885.1 Mizuhopecten yessoensis
CAGGATTTTGTCATATAAAGTGAATTTATAAATATAAATGTACTGTTAATATTTGAATATCAATAGAAGGAATGGTTTGGGTAATTCAATATATCATTTCGATCAAGTCAAATATTATTATTATTGTGATGAATGGGGACGAAATAATGAATGATTTGGTTAATTCAATATTTCATTTCGATCAAATCAAATATTATTAT
>NW_018409169.1:0-200 GCF_002113885.1 Mizuhopecten yessoensis
CATCTAACATCTCAATGAGACAGTAAAACATTGTCATCTAACATCCCAATGAAACAGCAAAGCATTGCCATCTAACATCTCAATGATACAGCAATACATCGTCATCTAAAATCTCAATGAAACAGCAAAATATTACCGTCTAACATCTCAATGAAACAGCAAAACATCGTCATCTAACATCTCAATGAGACAGTAAAACA
>NW_018409170.1:0-200 GCF_002113885.1 Mizuhopecten yessoensis
CTGTCAGTATCATGTCTGTGACAGTAAACTGTGTTATGTTCACCTATATGTATCATGTCTGTGATAGTAAACTGTGTTATGTTCACTTGAATGTATCATGTCTGTGACAGTAGACTGTGTTATGTTCACCTGTCACTATCATGTCTGTGACAGTTAACTGTGTTATGTTCACCTGTCAGTATCATGTCTGTGACAGTAAA
>NW_018409171.1:0-200 GCF_002113885.1 Mizuhopecten yessoensis
AGTGTTTAGAATCGAGACTCCCTTTATAGTGTTTAAAATCGAGACACCCTTTATAGTGTTAACATGTAAAATCGAGACTCCCTTTATAGTGTTTAAAATCGAGACTCCCCTTATAGTGTTTAGAATTGAGACTCCCTTGATTGGATTAAGAATGGAGACTCCCTTTATAGTGTTTAGTATCGAGACTCCCTTTATAGTGT
>NW_018409172.1:0-200 GCF_002113885.1 Mizuhopecten yessoensis
GATTGTGCTTGTAATGGGTAATATTTCTAAACTGTCTGAGTTCTACTCTGAGACTTGATAATGAAATCCAGCTTTAGAGACATTAATATTCAACATGTGTACAGAGGTATAGATCTATGGCTTTATTTGGGAAAAAATGGTCACCTCTAGATCTACTGTTTCTTTAGCAGATCTAGAGGAGACATTTTTTCTCTCGCACT
>NW_018409173.1:0-200 GCF_002113885.1 Mizuhopecten yessoensis
TCAATAATTGATTAATATTTTAAATTATAAATTGAAGATTTGGTCGGTATGAAGGTATGTCTTTTTGGCATGTTTTCAAAAATTGTGAAAATATCATATAGATCAATTGACTATGTATTCCAATGTAAATATGTGCATATTCATCAAGATTGAATATTTAATATTACAGATGGATGAACTAGATAAAACTTCAAGCGTGG
>NW_018409174.1:0-200 GCF_002113885.1 Mizuhopecten yessoensis
AGCAGACCGTCAAACGCCTTAATCGCTTGACCAATTGGAGCTTATGCCAAAAAACTACAACTCGAGTTTTAATTTCTATTTTCAACGAAAACCTACCAGTTTCGCTGTGAACCTTGAAGATCGTCGTGTTTCTTCGAACATTTAAAATATTCTTTCAAAATTGAGTATGTATTCCAAGGGGTCAGATTTACATACAGAAC
>NW_018409175.1:0-200 GCF_002113885.1 Mizuhopecten yessoensis
CTGTACAAACAATTACAAAGTATATTCTAGATTAAACATAGTCAGGGTTGTCAAAACAGCGATAACGCACCGATCATATTATGCCCATGATCGGAAACACAAACCTTTCTCCAAAGTATATATAACGTACGTGTATACATATGAAATATCAATTAATAGTGTTTGATATTCAAACAAGTTAAATTAAGGATGATTGATCA
>NW_018409176.1:0-200 GCF_002113885.1 Mizuhopecten yessoensis
TTGCTAAGTGTTTTAATTGAATCAGTTGATGATTTTCTATATATACATGTAGCAGTGTCCTTGACCTTGGAACCCTGAAACACAACGATGTCCGAGTATACTTGACCAGAATCAGTGAAAGAATGAAGTTGCTAAGGGTTTACATTGAATCAGGACGGGACGGGACGGACATGGGCAACACTTCATGCCCCCCCCCCCCC
>NW_018409177.1:0-200 GCF_002113885.1 Mizuhopecten yessoensis
ATCGGTGTCTGTGTCAGTGTATCAGTCCAGGACTAAACTATTGGAATCTGTGTCAGTGTATCAATCCAGGACTAAACTATCGGAGTCTGCGTCAGTGTATCAGTCCAGGACTAATATATCTGAGTCTGCGTCAGTGTATCAGTCCAGGACTTAACTATCAGAGTCTGTGTCAGTGTATCAGTCCAGGACTAAACTATCGG
>NW_018409178.1:0-200 GCF_002113885.1 Mizuhopecten yessoensis
TGTGGGTGGGAAATATTTATACTATAGTGAGGTAATGCTTAACAAAACGCTACATTTCTTATATACAGCAATGCCTGATACAATTATATTTTATTTTATACGCTAGATTATATTAATTGATTAAAAGAGCCAGTCAATATTGACTTGGTTTAAATTTTGTTTTATTCAAATTTTGTTTGACAATACATCGAAGTACATGT
>NW_018409179.1:0-200 GCF_002113885.1 Mizuhopecten yessoensis
GAAATATGATGGTGGTTGGATTCCATAGAAGACATACCATTTTCACTGAGTTATTCCCCTTTATACATATTTTGAATACGTATCACCACAAATTGTGGATACGAAGACACCAAATATAGACTCAATTGCAACTTAAACATCAAACTAGATTCTGAAAAAATAAGTACCGACTTGTCTTCAAAAAGTGCCGAAGTAACCAA
>NW_018409180.1:0-200 GCF_002113885.1 Mizuhopecten yessoensis
CACCTGATACCACAGTTAACGAGTCCCCCTAGAACTCTTTCCCCTGGTGCAGATGATAATGGTAAATTAAACACACTTTTAAGGTCACCTGAGATGAAGTCTCTGGTTACCTATTGCGATTGCCTTTTGTCCGGCAGCATCTGTCGTACCTCCTTAAACAATTAACATTTTCAATTTCGTCTCCGAAACCACTGAACCAC
>NW_018409181.1:0-200 GCF_002113885.1 Mizuhopecten yessoensis
TCCCCAGTCCCGAATTAGCCACGCATACAGACACATACTGGTATACATATGCTCTGATAGGGATAAACACGCCAGTCCTCAACATATACATCACCGGTAAACTTGTTAACACAGTTCCATTCGGCTAGAAAATGGACAACTATACCCTGAATAGGTACTGTGATCAAAAAGTATTGATGAAACGAGATGAAACTAAAAGG
>NW_018409182.1:0-200 GCF_002113885.1 Mizuhopecten yessoensis
ACATAACACATACCACTGGTAAGGTAATACAGGGTATAATTACATTACACCTACCACTGGTAAGGTATAACAGGGTATAACAGGGTTTAAATAATAGAAGAAGATGAATACTGAATTTTAGCTCTTTTTTCCACATTTCTGTTTGTTTAAGTGATGCCTTCAACACAATGTTACAGGAAAGCTCAAAGGCTTGAAAGTTT
>NW_018409183.1:0-200 GCF_002113885.1 Mizuhopecten yessoensis
TGTTTTACAGCCAAGTGATGTACAATGTTCTATATTACAGCCATTTGTGATATACAATGTTTTATATTACAACCCTTTGTGATGTACAATGTTCTTAATTACAGTCCTTTGTGACGGATATACAATGTTTTTAATTAAATCCCTTTGTGATGTTCAATGTTCTATATTACAGCCCTTTGTGATGTACAATGTTCTGTATT
>NW_018409184.1:0-200 GCF_002113885.1 Mizuhopecten yessoensis
ACACATCGATGATAGTGACGTCACGTTCGACGACCGTGACGTCATTTAAAGCTACCCCATGCTGAACACATAGCTGAATTCGTTTCTGCCGGACCTAAGAACTACGCGTAGCGCACAGACAAAAAACAACACTACGTGTAGGGTCAGGGGGTTTCCCCTGAACGTACAAAACGACAGGACTGTCAACTTCTCTGTGATGA
>NW_018409185.1:0-200 GCF_002113885.1 Mizuhopecten yessoensis
TAGAACCAAATCCCTGTGGTTCAAGGCGGTTTCAATTTGTTTTTTCGAGTAGATGGTTTTGTACTCATATTTTTAAAATGCATTTTGTGTAAATAAATATTTGAATCATTACTCTGTTGTGTCATGCAGTACCCCCCTATAGCTATGTACAGTAAACAGTAACCAACAGGCTAGGCCCTCACGCATTCACGCTCGGATCC
>NW_018409186.1:0-200 GCF_002113885.1 Mizuhopecten yessoensis
AGACTTGGTATTAAGGGTTGGTGTGTTAGTGATAAACATTCAGGGGTCTAGACTTGTTATAAAGGGTTGTTGTGTAAGTGTTAAACATTCAGGGTACTAGACTTGATATTTAGTGTTGGATTGTAAGTGTTAAACATTCAGGGTATTAGACTTGATATTTAGGGTTGGAGTGTAAGTGTTAAACATTCAGGGTACTAGAC
>NW_018409187.1:0-200 GCF_002113885.1 Mizuhopecten yessoensis
TAAGTATTATACAGTGTATTGTTGTATACAGTATATGGTTACAGTAACGTAAGCATTGAACAGTATATGGTTACAGTAACATAAATATTAAACAGTATATGGTTACAGTGACGTAACTATGTATACAGTAAATGGTTACAAGTGACGTACATATATATACAGTTTATGGTAACAGTAACGTAAGTATTAAACAGTATATG
>NW_018409188.1:0-200 GCF_002113885.1 Mizuhopecten yessoensis
GAACTATACACAACAACACATATCCCCAACCTTCTGTTCTATCACCTAGGCTATGTCTCAAGCACAACAATCTATGAGCCGCCTCAGACAGTCTCATACTGCTATAGCGCACTGGACAATGTGTTCATTCATTTTGAATCTGTAGCCCATTAAAGACTGGTATCCTCAAATAACGTTTTATTGCATCTGATTTCCAGCGA
>NW_018409189.1:0-200 GCF_002113885.1 Mizuhopecten yessoensis
ATTTTAAAAAGTATGTATTTCGTCGCTTTTGCACGATACATGCGGGCTCTCGACGGCCATTTCCTGTACTTTTTTAATTATTTGATTGTGATGAAAATAAAAAAGAGTGATATACAGATTGATTAAAACCAACAGAAAAAAAATCAGACTGAGAAAATATCAAACTGATATAAACTAATAAAGATGGTAGAATGGTGGGC
>NW_018409190.1:0-200 GCF_002113885.1 Mizuhopecten yessoensis
TATACACTGTACGCGTTAGGATAAATACCAAGCCATCCTATATACATTACGTGTTAGGATAAATACAAAGCTGTACGCGTTGGGATAAATACCAAGTCATCCTATATACTGTACGTGTCAGGATAAATACCAAGCCATCCTATATACTGTACGTGTAAGGATAAATACCAAGCCATCCTATATATTGTACGCGTTAGGAT
>NW_018409191.1:0-200 GCF_002113885.1 Mizuhopecten yessoensis
GACACATAGACATACAGACACAGCACTTAGACACTTAGACGTACAGACAGAACACAAGACACATAGACACACAGACACAACACATAGACACATAGACATAAAGACACATAGACACAAAGACACACAGACACAACACATAGACACATAGACATACAGACACAACACATAGACATATATAGCACATAGACACATAGACACAA
>NW_018409192.1:0-200 GCF_002113885.1 Mizuhopecten yessoensis
TTATTATAGACAGGTGATAGTGAAATACCTGTCATTATAGACAGGCGATAGTGAAATACCTGTCATTATCGACAGGTGATAGTGAAATGCCTGCTATTATAGACAGGTGTTTGTGAAATACCTGTCAATATAGACATGTGATAGTGAAATACCTGTCATTACAGACAGGTGATAGTGAAATACCTATCATCACAGACAGG
>NW_018409193.1:0-200 GCF_002113885.1 Mizuhopecten yessoensis
CAGTCTGGTATTCATTGGGTGGTCTTGTGAACACTGATATTTGGTGGCCTGTATCATGGCTTTGCACTCCCTTCTCTTACTTAATGGTGGTGTGTTTGTTATTTCCTCCATACTTTTTATTGGTGTTGATTTCATAGCACATGTGATGATCCGTAGTTCTGAACTTTATCTAAAGTCTGATGGTGAGACTTGGCTGCCGT
>NW_018409194.1:0-200 GCF_002113885.1 Mizuhopecten yessoensis
ATAAGACAGGAGGAGATAGGACAGGAAGGAAAGAAGGAGATAAGACAGGAAGGACAGGAGGAGATAGGACAGGGTGTAAAGAAGGAGATAAGACAGGAAGGACAGGAGGAGGTAGGACAGGAAGGAAAGGAGGAGATAGGACAGGAAGCACAGGGGATAGGACAGGAAGCACAGGAGGAGGTAGGACAGGAAAGAAAGGA
>NW_018409195.1:0-200 GCF_002113885.1 Mizuhopecten yessoensis
CACATTTTTTAATTACATGTGTCAGAAATAGGTAAATACACATGCATTTACTACATGTATTACAGATATGTGAATTAAACATGCATTGACTACATGTGTCACAGAAAAGTCCATTGAACATATATTCACTACATGTATCATAGACAGGTGAATAACACAGGTACTTACATGAATAACACATAAGTGTATTACATCTGTTT
>NW_018409196.1:0-200 GCF_002113885.1 Mizuhopecten yessoensis
TTTTTTTCATTTGTGGCGGTTTTTGCCATTCGTGGTTTAACCATATTCACGTTCTTTCCATCTTTACCCTCTGTAATTTATAATAATATAGTTTAACCATTGGAAAACGGGGGTCTATATATACAGCATTTAAAGGTATAGGAAGTAAATGTGACGTAGAAGGTTGTAGGTGGTAAATCTTTTCAATATTTTAAATACTT
>NW_018409197.1:0-200 GCF_002113885.1 Mizuhopecten yessoensis
GTAAATGTCCCTGATGTCCCTATAATAACTCCAGTCTATAACAGTTATGTTAAGTGTACCTGATGTCCCTATACTGACTTCAGTTTATAACAGTAGTGTTTAGTGTACCTGATGTCCCTATAAAAACTCCAGTCTATAACAGTACATGTAGTGTAAAGTGTACCTGATGTCCCTATACTAACTCCAGTCTACTGCAGTAG
>NW_018409198.1:0-200 GCF_002113885.1 Mizuhopecten yessoensis
TTATGTAGTGTTCACTAGCTATGAGGCCATTATGTAGTGTTAACTCGCTATGAGGTCATTGTGTAGTATTCACTAGCGCTGAGGTTATTATGTAGTTTTCGCTAGCTATGAGGCCATTGTGTAGTGTTCATTTGCTATGAGGCCATAGTATAGTGTTTACTATCGATGAGGTGATTATGTAGAGTTCGCTAGCTATGAGG
>NW_018409199.1:0-200 GCF_002113885.1 Mizuhopecten yessoensis
TTATCTAAAGGACCAAAAGTCGTGCAACTGTATAGTACAGGCGGGGGTCCAGTAAAAAAAAGCCGTTCAACGGTATGGTACAGGTAGATGTCTAGTGAAAACAGTAGCCATACAACTGTGTGGTACATGCGGGTGTCTAAAGAAAACAATAGCCATACAACTGTATGGTACAGGCGAGTGTCTAAAGAAAACAATAGCCG
>NW_018409200.1:0-200 GCF_002113885.1 Mizuhopecten yessoensis
GTCAAGCAATAAAACAACAACATTTAAACGACTCTGAATTCTGGATCTTGTATCCAGCAAAAACAAAACAAGGGATAAAGAGTTTTATTTGTGTCCCATAATCATTATAAATCATTTCGTAAACATTATTACTAATAAATATGTCCTTAAACCAATTAGGAATGATTTAATTATTCAAACTAAATCATTACAATACATTC
>NW_018409201.1:0-200 GCF_002113885.1 Mizuhopecten yessoensis
TTTTACTGTTACCTTTTTTATGTACACATGTTTTACCATCTAAGAAATTAGTTTAGGTGTCTTAAGCCCAAATGAGATGTGCTGTTATAAGTTGGCTTTTATGTACATTTTGCTTATATTTAGTTCTGCTACCAAAGATATTGACTTATTGAAACGTTTGTGAAACATTTTAATGAACTCCTCAGCTTTAATGCCTTATT
>NW_018409202.1:0-200 GCF_002113885.1 Mizuhopecten yessoensis
CACTCAAATCGGGGTTTCCCGTGCACAAAATCCACTGTCGTCTTACAAGTCATCTAGTAAGTTTTGATTTACATTGAATATGTACATGTACTACATGACATGAGATACGAGTTATTTCTTTATATAAGATATGTCTGTCTCATTTTTGTTTCAAAGTGATTTAAGGACAATGACAATGTCAATTGAAATAAATAACATCT
>NW_018409203.1:0-200 GCF_002113885.1 Mizuhopecten yessoensis
TCAGTTGCTCCGAGTTTTGCTTTCCGGTCTTGCCATTACTTTTCCGAGCATATCTTACTCAGATAAGACATGACCATGTATATAGGAATGAAGTAAACAGCTAGGAAACATGTGTAGCGAATCCGGACTAGGTCGATCTTCAATAACAAGGTAGCCGGCCTGTTGGTAAGAACTTCCTAGATTAAGATGTCCTGTCGGAA
>NW_018409204.1:0-200 GCF_002113885.1 Mizuhopecten yessoensis
TTTTTGGGTTGTATTTGAATAAATGATTTATTCTATTGGTGTGTTTTAGCAAGTGCTGATCCAATTTTAATTATTTCAACACCAATTCCCTCTGAGTACCAGACATCAAGAAAACGAAACTCTATACTGATGAAATGCCTGCAGAACGAGATGATAACATGTTTACAGAGTATGATAACCACAAAATGTTAAAAGCGATA
>NW_018409205.1:0-200 GCF_002113885.1 Mizuhopecten yessoensis
TCCCTAACTTAACTTATATGACAAAAATAAACGATTATAATTAACATTTGATTTCCTGATCAGGATGTCCACACTCGGGACCGTGTATGTTATAAGATGTATATGTTTAGTAATTCGTCGGGTTTTTTGCCTATTTTTGCATTTAAAGTAATTAAGACTTCTCTTTTGACCGTATGCATTGCTATCTTTACTAATGTGAA
>NW_018409206.1:0-200 GCF_002113885.1 Mizuhopecten yessoensis
GCTAGAACTGTTGAATGCTAGCTGTTAGCGCCGAAATGGCAGCTCGAACTTTATTTAACGTCGCATACATGTTCCTTGTTTACCTGTATGCGACGTTAAATAAATAATCTTGTATCTTGTATGCTCCCTAGGGGTTGAGAAAGGTATTGGCTGGATGCAAAGGCCCTATAACAACGGATAATAATTTGTGAACCGCTTTG
>NW_018409207.1:0-200 GCF_002113885.1 Mizuhopecten yessoensis
ACAGGTATAATTGATGTAGCTACATTACAGGTATAATTGATGTAGTTACATTACAGGTGAAATTGATGTAGCTACATTACAGGTATAATTGATGTAGCTACATGACATGTATAATTGATGTAGCTACATAACAGGTATAATTGATGTAGCTACACTACAGGTGTAATTGATGTAGCTACATTACAGGTATAATTGATGTA
>NW_018409208.1:0-200 GCF_002113885.1 Mizuhopecten yessoensis
ATCATATATAATATGGATTACATAGATTTAAGATTTTTGTCAAACTAACCATCGATTACAAAAATTGGAATATTAAAAGCTAGGTGCTTCATGCTTATTGGCATATCTGTTAGAATTTGTTTTAACAATACAATTACAATATGATTCGGATATATCTGTGTATTGTGATATACCTGTTTTCCAATATATTGTGACAGCCC
>NW_018409209.1:0-200 GCF_002113885.1 Mizuhopecten yessoensis
TTTATCCAGTTTTCGGTTTGATCTACAGGGAAAAGTAAAGGAAAATCGCAGTCAAATATACAAACACAGAACTGACTTTTACCCACGTTGAATAGGGTCCTTTTTCATATGACATCATATTAGAATCATGTTCCTTATGGGTCGTTATGTTCTAGATTCCCTAGTTCGAGAACTACTTAATAAATTATATATGCAATTAC
>NW_018409210.1:0-200 GCF_002113885.1 Mizuhopecten yessoensis
GCTCACAAGAGCAGATAACTCTGCAATACGAAAAGACGGAATTGGGAGAACAAATAAAACATTTCTGATGAATTCTCTCCCTTTCTGCTCCGGTTTTCTTGTTCAGTCATGCCTCTGTCTTTGTGTACCTATTGTTGTATTGTCCACACAATATCTCTACATCCTGTAATGACCTCAAAGTACTTACCATGTAAACTCTT
>NW_018409211.1:0-200 GCF_002113885.1 Mizuhopecten yessoensis
TTTTTTTTATATAACTTAACCAAACCTCAATTATTAGTTTGACATGTAGACTTTGACATTATTTGTCCAGTATACATACAAACTGTACATGCATATTACTTTAAGACCATTGGTTTTTTATGATTTTTATTTTTTTAACAGAAGAATTTAAACTTAAACCCAAGTCAGTATGCATCAAAGGAGATTCCATGGGAAAAAAA
>NW_018409212.1:0-200 GCF_002113885.1 Mizuhopecten yessoensis
AACAAATCTGATTTATGCTACTGATAAAGTTTCTACATATCATGAGCAAGGTCGCGAACCTATTCAGGTAGAGAAACAGGTTTTGGTGACAGTTGGATACCTGGCAAACAAGGACTCACATCAGGAAATAGCCGATCGGTTTAATATAACAGTACGCAGCGTCGCTAGGACGAAATCCCGTGTGGTCGACGCTATCATGG
>NW_018409213.1:0-200 GCF_002113885.1 Mizuhopecten yessoensis
GTGAGACAACTTCTGAGCGTAACATGTGTTTGTATTACGTGAGAGGCAAACGACAACGTAACAAATTACGTACTCAGGTTTTGTAAGAAAACATTTAACTTGCAAGCTGCCACATTTCAAAAAGCAGTTACATAAAACAGCATACGGATTACAGATCATCTCAGCAAGAAATTTTCCCAAATGACCCCTCTCATCTAGTA
>NW_018409214.1:0-200 GCF_002113885.1 Mizuhopecten yessoensis
GATTCATTACAGTACAAACCTAGCGCTGCAAATTGCTATTTGTAATTGTTATTACATTTAATTGAATAAACACGGAATATTTACGAAAGTGATTACGATTTTGGATATTAATTTGACCTTATTAATATTATAAAAAACGCTTATTTTCTTTACAAACCCAATGTAATGTATCTGACGGTGTAATCCCCCCCCCCCCCCCC
>NW_018409215.1:0-200 GCF_002113885.1 Mizuhopecten yessoensis
TGTGAAAAATAATGTCAAAAGAAAAATAGTTTCAGTGGAAAATAACGTCAAAAGAAAACCAGTACCAGTGAAAACTAATGTCAGAAGAAAAATAGTCTTTTTTGTGCCTGTGAAAAATAATGTCAAAAGAAAAACAGTGTCAGTGGAAAAAAATGTCAATAGAAAAACAGTGCCAGTGAAAAATAATGTCAAAAGAAAAA
>NW_018409216.1:0-200 GCF_002113885.1 Mizuhopecten yessoensis
CATACAAGTAAGTTTGTTACCTATCGTAGACCATCATACAAGTATGTTTAGACTATCATACAAGTACATGAATCGTAAGTATACCGGCTTACTGAAATCCGACCATTTTTTTATGTTTCACGATGGCCTACGAAAATTACAGTTTGGTATATCAAAAATCATACTTCAAAATGAATAAAACATATTTAGGCGAAAATAAA
>NW_018409217.1:0-200 GCF_002113885.1 Mizuhopecten yessoensis
GTAGTTACACAGAGTAACACCTTGGGACATCCATAGTTACACTGGTTTTATGTAGTGATATATTGAAAGTTACACAGAATAGCATCATTGAACATCGGTAGTTACACCGGTTTTATGTAGTGATATGTCGGTGGTACATAGAGTAACACCATTGAACATCGGTAGTAACACCGGTTTTATGTAGTGATATGTCGATAGTT
>NW_018409218.1:0-200 GCF_002113885.1 Mizuhopecten yessoensis
GTGCTTGTTCTTTTGATTAAAATGCGTAGTTGTACTTTCACTTTCTCAGTTTCGGAGTCCTTAAGGATCAACCGCGGATTTCACATATAGATTGGTTGAATCTGCTTAAATCGGATAGAAATTTAATTAAAATGTGTATAATCTATAAACGGAACAGAAAAACTAGTAACTGAAAGCTGTATTTTGTAAAAAAAAAAAAA
>NW_018409219.1:0-200 GCF_002113885.1 Mizuhopecten yessoensis
TTATTACAAGAGGAGCATCATTGTTTGATTTATTGTTAATGTTCAAAATAGACTTTGCAACCCGCCACCACTTACCTGGAGGACTAGATTTGTCAATAAGGGAATTTTGAAGTTTAAGTAAATATTTTTGCTTAGCATCTCTTACAAGGTCAATTACTGTATTTTACACTGTTATTCGTTCGCTATATCAATTTAGAGCA
>NW_018409220.1:0-200 GCF_002113885.1 Mizuhopecten yessoensis
CCCCTTCTTTGGTATCAAGTTTGTTAAAACATGTTTCTTTCAGACAATAAATTGAAATATTGACACTTCGGTATTCCTTAGTTGCTTTTATTTTCCTCTTTTACAGTTCTTTATTCATCAAGCTGGCTGTGCGTTGATTTTTTCTCCTTTGTATTAGCAAGTTTCAATAATAACAATAAGGATTTTAACAGCATTAGTTA
>NW_018409221.1:0-200 GCF_002113885.1 Mizuhopecten yessoensis
CCACATAAACAAGCTATTTCCCCTCTAACTGCATGTCAGGGAAATAGTTCGTTTGGAGGGGTGCGATAGTTTTGAAACTATTTCCCTCGGAAAATGCAGGAAATTGAGTAACGTAGTGGGCGGGGCCCGACCGAATATTGATCAATCAGCGCAATTCGAATTACGTCGGCAATTTCCGGCCAGCGGAGCCGGTACTTTCT
>NW_018409222.1:0-200 GCF_002113885.1 Mizuhopecten yessoensis
TACACTAGACATTGTCACATCATATAATGTCACACTGGACATTGTCACATCATATCATGTGACACTGGACATTGTTACATCATATCATGCTACACTGGACATTGTTACATCATATAATGTCACACTGGACACTATTAGATCATATCATGCCACATTGGACATTGTTACATCATATCATGTTACACTGGACATTGTTACAT
>NW_018409223.1:0-200 GCF_002113885.1 Mizuhopecten yessoensis
CAGAACCCACAGAACACGTCGATGAATCCTAGTCGCCACATCAATCAGAAGGTTGTGGCGGTGGAGGAAAGCCACAGTTCCCGGATAAAAACCACCGACCTACGGCCACTACTTGGCGATTACCCCACGTAGGTCTCGAACCCGCGACCCAGTGTAGGTGGAGGGCTAGTGGTAGCAGAATGTCAGACACCTTAACCACT
>NW_018409224.1:0-200 GCF_002113885.1 Mizuhopecten yessoensis
AACCAGAGAACTTGAAAGCAAAAGAAAAGCTAGAACTAATGAAGAAAGGCTAGGTTGTCAAAATATTATGATGAAAAAAAAAGAATTGCAAAACAATCATCAAGACAAATTACGTCAAATATTGTTAAAAGAGAGAGTTAAAGACAGACAATCGAAAAAAAAGAACCGAAGTGATCCAGCGTTCACCTTAAATTATAAAC
>NW_018409225.1:0-200 GCF_002113885.1 Mizuhopecten yessoensis
TTTATTTATTAGCAAAAACATTGTATATTGTGCAATCTTAAGTCTGTAACAGGAGCGAAGTGTATGTACAGAGTATCATTCAGGTTTTGTTCCTCGATAACACAAAGACACAATAACAAACAGGGACATCCTACAAAGTGTGCCATCGTTTCTTTGACTGGAGATTTTATAGCGTTGTCTGCGTCCTTTAAAAATTCACA
>NW_018409226.1:0-200 GCF_002113885.1 Mizuhopecten yessoensis
TACTCACGTTTTAGCATATATTTACACATGTGCCGAGTACAAAAACTGACAACATGAAAAACTAGCTTTTGTTGTGTATGCACAGATTTGTAAATGCCCAAAATTTTAGTCTCAAACCAAATTTTAATTACCTTCGGGCCAAGTGAGCTTATGGAATGGTGCGGCCAGTAACATGCTTGGATGAAGGGCTTCCAAGTTTG
>NW_018409227.1:0-200 GCF_002113885.1 Mizuhopecten yessoensis
TATTCTCGGATGTCAGCTAGGTTTACAAGACAAAACAGACAATCAACAAAGATACATAGAAACCTGACTAGAACTCCAACCAAAATGGCCAGTATCTTGGTGTCCATGTTCTAGTATAAGGTATACCTAAGACTGTATGTACCGTTGGCAGTCCTGAGACACTATGTGGGTACGTTGTGTAGTTATTTTGTGTACGTCTG
>NW_018409228.1:0-200 GCF_002113885.1 Mizuhopecten yessoensis
ACAGTGTCAACACATTAAAACAGATATACCACAGTGTCAACAAGTGATAAAAGATGTACCACAGTGTCAACAAGTGATAAAGTGTTACCACAGTGTCAACAAGTGATAAAGTTTTACCACAGTGTCAGCAAATTAAATAAAAGATTTACCACAGTGTCCACAAGTTAAATAAAAGATACCAACAGTGTCAACAAGTTATA
>NW_018409229.1:0-200 GCF_002113885.1 Mizuhopecten yessoensis
AGTTCTAGCCTGATCAATCATCCCGAGAGCTCAGTCTCCGTGTTGGTCATATCAACTCTTGCCACATCAACCGAGTTATGTACATGATTGACCAGGCTCTTCACTTACCTATATACTATATCGAATTCCCCTTGTTACTTTTGCCTGTATGTTGTCGAGTTTTTTTCCGGAAATTTGTTCGGATTTTTTTCTAAATTTAG
>NW_018409230.1:0-200 GCF_002113885.1 Mizuhopecten yessoensis
TTGCAATACAGAATGAATATATTGCGATACATATCCCAATATATTGTCATAGGAAAGATGTGCTCAATTTTAAAATAAGTTGTTTTCAGAATGTTATCAAACTTAATTATATATAACATGGATAGCATAGATTTAAGATTTCTGTCAAACCAACTATTGATTACAAAATTTGAACTATTAAAAGCCTGCTTTATGCTTAT
>NW_018409231.1:0-200 GCF_002113885.1 Mizuhopecten yessoensis
ATTTCCTGCTTGGAGATGACCACGTTGGTTTTCTCTGGGTAATTTCCGGTTTTCTCTCACATTAAACCCCCCAGTCTCATGCCAAAGTCCCATCAAGATCCCAACAGGTGATGATTATTATAAGTGGATAAAATGTGTTGTAACATATATAAAATTTAATTTGCTTTGTATTTTTGTGTGATATTAATGAAGCCTTATGC
>NW_018409232.1:0-200 GCF_002113885.1 Mizuhopecten yessoensis
GAAGGCATCAAAAACGTGAAGTTTCTAAAAGAGGACGCGACATCTTTACCCGCAGACTGGAAAGGCAAGTTTGACTGGGTGATCTTGTATGACCTTCTTCATGATCTGGCTGATCATGTTAGTGTCATGAAGGAGGTTAATCGCGTCTTGAAGGACGGAGGTGTCGCATCCATCACGGACCCGGAAGTACACAGTAACCA
>NW_018409233.1:0-200 GCF_002113885.1 Mizuhopecten yessoensis
CATGGAAATGTGACACAGAACATGGAAATGTGACACACAGAACATGGAAATGTGACACACAGAACATTGAAATGTGTTGCTCTTTTTGTGAATTCAAATCCCCGCTATGAAGCTGTTTTAAGCACAACCATGAAATTACTTACTCATGAAAATGGTGACATGAACAGTATGTAGATACAAAGTGACACGAAGAACAGGGG
>NW_018409234.1:0-200 GCF_002113885.1 Mizuhopecten yessoensis
AAAGAAATCGGTCGAAAACAGTAGGAGGAAATCTCCGGACAAAAATCAAATATTTAAATGAACAAAGGACAATAACTTTGCAAACATAATCGAATCAAAATTCAGTTTGTGCAAACACAACAACATATCATGAATATAAAGCATACCAAGTTTCAAAGAAATCGGTCGAAAAGTGTAGGAGATCTCCGGACAAAAAAAAA
>NW_018409235.1:0-200 GCF_002113885.1 Mizuhopecten yessoensis
CAAGAACAGAATGTTGCAGAATGCAATGTGAACTCCTGAACTAATGGAAAAATAAGAAAAACTTAATTTTTCAAGTGTTTAATACTTTCAAAATCATGTAATCTTTATAAAGCTTATATAATCTGTTCCTTTGCAATATTGATACATCAGGTCAACAGCTGGAATTTGCTTTTAATTCCATACCCCCTAAAATGTATTAT
>NW_018409236.1:0-200 GCF_002113885.1 Mizuhopecten yessoensis
TTAACCCCGTACTCTGTAATAAAGGTATCATACGTCACAGTTATATCCTCCTCACCTTTACCTCCGTACTCTGTAATAAAGGTATCACACGTCACCATTATAACCTTCTCACCTTAACCTTGTATTCTGTATAAAAGGTATCACACGTCCTAGTAATAACCTGCTCACCTTAACCCCGTACTCTGTAATAAAAGTATCAT
>NW_018409237.1:0-200 GCF_002113885.1 Mizuhopecten yessoensis
TTTAGAAACATGCAGCACCTGAAAATTTCCAAATCAAAGTAGATCAAATACGATTTTAAAGACACACAGACTCAACATGAAATGCTCCTTGACAAGTAAGTCATGTGTATTGGAGTATAAATTGCTGATCAAAAATAAAACCAGGAGGTCAAAATGACAAATCACAACCGGTCAGGAAGTAGTTCGACACATCTAGCTGT
>NW_018409238.1:0-200 GCF_002113885.1 Mizuhopecten yessoensis
CATCATCATCATCATCCTCATGACATTAGATGCTGAAATCATCATCATCATTATCATCATCAGCATTTTCATCATCATAATCATCCCGCTGATATATCATTCATGACACATCATATTTATGTCATCATCATCATAATATGATTTCATTTAGTTTGTCTCTAGCTTTTGGGTTGTTTATATGTTTATAGCTTTTATCATAG
>NW_018409239.1:0-200 GCF_002113885.1 Mizuhopecten yessoensis
TGTGTTACAGCATTGTCAGGTTGTTACCATGGTAGCGGTGTGTTACAGCATTGTCAGGTTGTAACCATGGTAGCCGTGTGTTACAGCATCATCAGGTTGTTACCATGGTATCAATGTGTTACAGCATCATCAGGTTGTTACCATGGTATCCATGGGTTACAGCATCATCAGGTTGTTACTATGGTATCCATGTGTTACAG
>NW_018409240.1:0-200 GCF_002113885.1 Mizuhopecten yessoensis
TGGGTGAGAGATATACCACATAATACACCATTGAAGGGAATATATATACCACACATAACACCAGGTGGGAGAGAGGTATACGACAGACTACACCAGGTGGGAGTGAGGTATACGACACATTTACCAGGAGGGAGAGAGGTATACCACACACTACTCCAGGAGGGAGAGAGATATACCACACACTACACCAGGTGGGAGAG
>NW_018409241.1:0-200 GCF_002113885.1 Mizuhopecten yessoensis
AATGCCAAGCATTTGTTATGGGTGGGGATCTCCACTGTTTCAAAGGCCTATGACCAAGGGACTAAATCTGTAGTGAAGGAGCCAGGCCAGAGAGTCAATTCTGATTAAGATTTTGTTGAATCTCTTAATGCCAAGCATCTGTATGGTTACGGGGTGAGGATAGCTCCACTGTTTATAAGTTATGACCCAGGGACTTTATA
>NW_018409242.1:0-200 GCF_002113885.1 Mizuhopecten yessoensis
TGCGTCTCTGGGGCTACCGAGATAATTCTGCCATTAAAATTGTTGTATTTATTTTCTGCCTTTCCAAAACTTCTAAAAGGTAAATTCAAAATGAATTGATACAAATATAGAAAGAAAGAAAAGAGTGAGTATCCAACTGGCGAGTGGGTGTCCCTGACGACAGACCACGAGTGATCTGCAGGACGAGTTCGGGATATAGA
>NW_018409243.1:0-200 GCF_002113885.1 Mizuhopecten yessoensis
AAGAAACGGGCAACGGTTATGACAATTTTTACACCACATGTTTTTTAAGGAAATTTAACTACAAGAACAATATTGTTTTGGAGCAGTAAGTGAATGTATTCACGTAACAATTGTGATTTTGTGTCCAAGTGCAATATTCACTGGTCCATACTAGGTATTACCACTGCAGCCGACGTTAATATTTGGTTCCAGCGGGGTAA
>NW_018409244.1:0-200 GCF_002113885.1 Mizuhopecten yessoensis
AGAACAGCGGCTACACAGAATGAAACCTCCATATATTACTTGATTTAACAAATAAACAGGTATTACGTAAGAGCCAGTTTAATGATGTTGCAACTTTTTAGAGTCATATATTAGCAATGTGATCTACTGTAATATCCTGAAATCTGCTGACAAATCACTTGTATTCCTCCTACTAAATACCCCATGTAACGTTACATATC
>NW_018409245.1:0-200 GCF_002113885.1 Mizuhopecten yessoensis
TGTATTAAGGCATTCTCTCAACACAATAACATCAACTCTACAACACTGATATACCATCAATTAGGATGCATCGGCTTGATTGATCATTTTGATGTTCCTATAGCATATAACAATCCAAATCAATAATGAGTAAACATACATTTCAAATATAAAATATGTGTATTATACTGTCAAAGTCATGTATTACATATGTGTATACT
>NW_018409246.1:0-200 GCF_002113885.1 Mizuhopecten yessoensis
ATATATAGGCGTCATTGACCTTTAGTATACTTTAAAGTAAATGACGGCCGGTTTATAACGACAGCAATATCCCTGAGGATACTTTAAAGAACGTGGTTAAAATGACGACGGGTATATATATAGGCGTCATTGACCTTGAGTATACCTTAAATTAAATGACGGCCGGTTTATAACGACATCAATATCCCTGAGGATACTTT
>NW_018409247.1:0-200 GCF_002113885.1 Mizuhopecten yessoensis
ATAAAGATTTGTTATTCTACCTGTATTCACATCCCTCGTGTTAATTTTATAACGATTTGTTTTCTACCTGTATTTACATCCCTCGTGTTAATGTTATAAAGATTTGTTTTCTACCTGTATTTACATCCCTCGTGTTAATGTTGTAATAATTTGTTTTCTACCTGTACTCACATCCCTCGTGTTAATGTTGTAATGATTTG
>NW_018409248.1:0-200 GCF_002113885.1 Mizuhopecten yessoensis
GTTTGACAAACTTAATGACTTATAACACACAGAAGAGATACTTATCGCCCGATTCACATTCATCAACCTTTGAAGATCAAGGCCTGCTGGATCCCACTGCTGGACAATTATTTTGAGGGGGCATTAAAGAAACCGAAGTGATACCTAGTATATCCCACTGCATGTGTATTCCGTTTTTGCGTATTGCAGTGTTATCTGCT
>NW_018409249.1:0-200 GCF_002113885.1 Mizuhopecten yessoensis
GTTAGTAATAGTAAAAGGGTACACTATATGTCCCTGGTACAAAGGAGCCTGTTTATGGATTATTTTATACAGTTTATAAGGTACATGTATGATGTGATGTCACTCTTGTCTAATATTTTGGTAGTTATCATGAGTTTACCATCATATTGTAGGTAAATATCTAGACTCTCTTGTCTGTAATGTCATGCTCTTGTTTCCCA
>NW_018409250.1:0-200 GCF_002113885.1 Mizuhopecten yessoensis
TTCATGCTGTAATAAGAGACAACCAGTTATTTATATAACTCATGTTTTCATGCTGTAATAAGAGACAACTTGTTTCTATATCACTCATATACAGTTATTTATATACCTCATGTTTTCATGCTGTAATAAGAGACAACCCATTATCTATACACCTGATGTATTCATGCTGTAATAAGAGACAACCAGTTATCTATATAACT
>NW_018409251.1:0-200 GCF_002113885.1 Mizuhopecten yessoensis
CAGGGGAAGGTCACCACACAACTCATGTCTATCAGAGGAAGGTCAACACACCACTCATGTCTATCATGGGAAGTTCATCACACCACTCATGTTTATCAGGGGAAGGTCACCATACAACTCATGACTATCAGGGGAAGGTCACTACATAACTCATTATTATCAGGGGAAAGTCATCACACAACTCATGTCTATCAGGGGAA
>NW_018409252.1:0-200 GCF_002113885.1 Mizuhopecten yessoensis
CCCAGTTTTGACAATAACCAACATAACGTAGTGTATGGATTGGATTACATCATTAAATTGCTAAAAAGTCAGTGGTATAACTTTCACATACATGTCAGTGTAAAATCGTATGTTAATTGGTCTCAGCAGAGACATCAAGCCAGGGATGTGTAGTCAGCATAGTATAATTTGTTGTTTGAGTAATTTATTGTTTTATTACT
>NW_018409253.1:0-200 GCF_002113885.1 Mizuhopecten yessoensis
TATTGATTTATGCTTTTTTTGGTAAAACCTCAACGTTATGATTTTGTGTTTAGGTCCGTTTCCTTATGTCAAATGCTGATTATATTGACAAAGCGGGACAGGCGACACATACAATTACGCGTAATTCTTGTTATAAGGGATTTCCATTTCGTATGGCTTATGCCATACCGCAGCGTCCGTCGTCCGTCAACTTTTCCTTT
>NW_018409254.1:0-200 GCF_002113885.1 Mizuhopecten yessoensis
GTTCAGAATCGAAGGCACATTTATGTAGTAATACTATAACGATATCTATTTATCGTATCTAAACCTCATACATCTTATCAAGATGGATTACCAAAGGTAACATACTTTACATTCAGATAAAACAACACCAGATAACCGACTGTCAACCAAATCGTACTTTAAACCCAAAATCGACAAACCTAGAATTTTCGAAAAAAGGA
>NW_018409255.1:0-200 GCF_002113885.1 Mizuhopecten yessoensis
TTTGCAGACGATACATCATTACATGTCATCGTAGACGAAAACCCAAACCTAGCAGCAGATTATCTTAACCATGACCTAGATAGAATTAACAACTGGGCTAGTACATGGGACATTAAAGGTAGGGTCAACTCAATAAAGAATTGTTCTTTTTATTGAAGAATTAAGCAGAAAAATGTGTGAAATTTCATTTCTTATGAGAA
>NW_018409256.1:0-200 GCF_002113885.1 Mizuhopecten yessoensis
ATAGAGGGGAATCACAGACATTATATAAGGGAATCACAGGCATTATATAGGGGAATCAGAGGTTTTATATAGGGGAAACACATGCTTTATATAGGGTAATCATAGGCATTATATATGGGAATCACAGGCTTTATATAGGGGAACTACAGGCAATAACATGCTTTATATAGGGGAATCACAGGCATTATAAAGGGGAACCA
>NW_018409257.1:0-200 GCF_002113885.1 Mizuhopecten yessoensis
TGAAATAAATCAAAATTATGATAGAAAAGGTGACAGTTTATTGTTCTTTTATAGGTCCAAATCACTCTCAATCATGTACACTTCAGACATCATTCCACAGCCTGCTATTTCATGATGTATTTACATGTGAGGTACATGTTTGATACCAGTGATATCAGTATAGTAGTAATAGTAGGCTGTATAACAGTTTATATCAAACA
>NW_018409258.1:0-200 GCF_002113885.1 Mizuhopecten yessoensis
TTTTATTCTTTTTTTCTGTGTTGTAATGTTAATCTAGGTTTTGAATTGTATAGGGATACTGTGTATTGTATAGAGATACTGTGTATTGTATGGGAGTACTGTGTATTGTATGGGAGTACTGTGTATTGTATGGGAGTACTCTGTATTGTATGGGAATACTTTGTATTGTATGGGAATACTGTGTACGGTATGGGAATACT
>NW_018409259.1:0-200 GCF_002113885.1 Mizuhopecten yessoensis
GTCACATCGCCTCTGTATCGTAAGACTCCTGCTCTCTAGTTCCGATTCTTTGACGCCGGAGTTTCTTGAAGATGCAGGGGAAAGGGCTAGACAACTGGCGGAGACCAAACTCAGGGCGTATATCCAAAAATGTATCAAGTAGGGAAACTTCGTTACCCTGGCAACTTTTGAATCTTGAAAATGTTTCAGATCAGGATTTT
>NW_018409260.1:0-200 GCF_002113885.1 Mizuhopecten yessoensis
TTAACTGTATGGCATGTCAGTACAAATGTGAATACTGATATGAAAATCTCGAAATTTGAAAAACTTCCTCTGGAACGAAAAATTGTATTGATCATTAATACATCAGAAAACAATAGGCGAAATAGACAAACTAATAATATTAGCAAACATGGTTAGAATGACTTAAACGTGGGCTATTTGAACAACGAAGGGTAATACCT
>NW_018409261.1:0-200 GCF_002113885.1 Mizuhopecten yessoensis
GCTTTTCTTTATTCAATATATCAATTAGACTGTACAATGTCTTGGTAAGGCCAAACAAAAAACAGGTTTGTGTCCTGTTACAAGTCTGAAAAAATTAGGGTAGGTAGATTAATGTAGGTAATAGATGTTATTTTTCATTAAATTATAAAGTTTTTAGGGGATATTTATCTTGATTTTAACATTGCTTCTTTGAAATTTGC
>NW_018409262.1:0-200 GCF_002113885.1 Mizuhopecten yessoensis
GGCTTTATGTTGTATCTAAAGGTGCCATCCCCCCGTGGGGAGAGCATTCCCCCCTTGTGGTGACCTTTGCCATAGATGTTGGGTACCACAAGCGGCTTCCTGGCACACACAAGAGCATGGAAGGACGTCACAGTGAAGATCCCAAGCCTCCCGAGGGTCGTCTTAGTGGACTTGGATGCACTGGCAAGGAGGACCTGACA
>NW_018409263.1:0-200 GCF_002113885.1 Mizuhopecten yessoensis
GGTGAGAACATGTCCTGCAAAATTACGAAGTTCAATTGCGGCCAGAGCCTTGTTAACATTAATCCGCTGTATCTAATTTTGTCATTCCAGGTTGTGATCAGGGAGTGCATGGCCTATACTGCTCTGAGATATGTCCCAAAAACTGTCAAAGCAACACCTGCATCCAAGACAATGGCCATTGTTCAGGTTGAGTTAATATA
>NW_018409264.1:0-200 GCF_002113885.1 Mizuhopecten yessoensis
GTTTGTTCCAAAGATACAGTTTCCTGATTTCTACATCAGACCATTGATCATCAGGTAAGTCAATAGCTCTGGAAGGAATGGCCGATGACGAAGTTTTCTCAAAACCCTCGCATCTTCGTGCAGCATACCGCATGTTTCTATTTAACATATCAATTGACTTCTGCGTAGCATTTACCCAAAGTTCACATCCGTATATAACA
>NW_018409265.1:0-200 GCF_002113885.1 Mizuhopecten yessoensis
TTTCAACAATAAAACTGAACCAATTCCACCATTGAATGTTAATAACACACTGATTCAACATCCAACTGATAAAGCTGAAGACCTTAATGAATATTTTACTTCTATAGCCACAACATCAGATATACTTGCTGAACCTCCAGTATTAGATATCTCCACTATATCAAAATTAGAAAAAATATTAGTCTCTGAACAAGATGTTA
>NW_018409266.1:0-200 GCF_002113885.1 Mizuhopecten yessoensis
TCATTGTTAAGTGTAAAGTTCATAAAGCAATGAAATCATCAAAGAACCTTGGTAAGTGTAAGTTCACATAGCAACGAAATCATCAAAGATTCTTGGTAAGTGTAAAGTTTACATAGCATTTAAATAATTAAAGATCCTTGATAAGTGTAAGTTCGCTTATCAATGATATCTTTCACATAGCAATGAAATTATCAAAGATC
>NW_018409267.1:0-200 GCF_002113885.1 Mizuhopecten yessoensis
ATAGGGTGTATAGTTGTTTGGTAAACGATGATAGTTGTCAAGTTTATTCTGGATTACCATCATGTTCTCTATGTTGTTGATTCTAGACCGCATTTGATCCATCTCCATTATCTGTAGTCGGTTTTGAAGCATATTGACTGTATTGTGCATATCTTGTTCCATGGTCCGTGTGCTTGTAGAATATTGGCCAGTCCTGGTCC
>NW_018409268.1:0-200 GCF_002113885.1 Mizuhopecten yessoensis
AATGCAAAAAAAAATGTTGCACGTAACATTTCGTGTCAACACTGTTACGTGCACCAAACAGCATGCTAAAATTGTCACGAATAACCTATTATTTAAGCGAGAATGACGTAATCTTACCGCCGTGTGCATAGGATCACACTGAAAGTCGTAAATTTTGAATCTATGGCAACTCATAGAAAATACACAGAAATTAAATCATG
>NW_018409269.1:0-200 GCF_002113885.1 Mizuhopecten yessoensis
ATAGAGATAACATTGTAGGGATACCCTCTAACTTATTAATTCCTATATTATAGCGATAACATTGAAGGGATACCCTCTAACTTATTAATTCCTTATTTATAGAGATAGCATTGAAGGGATACCCTCTAACTTATTAATTCCTATATTATAGAGAAAGCATTGTAGGGATACCCTCTAACTCATTAATTCCTATATTATAG
>NW_018409270.1:0-200 GCF_002113885.1 Mizuhopecten yessoensis
GGGGCTGATAAGTCACCAGTGCATTCAGTATAATGAATATCAATACAAATATAGTGATGGCCATTGTATTGATTGTTTTTAAAGTGGAATGTTGGATAAAATATGAAATATATGGTTGTTGCCAAAAGCCTATCTAAATTTAAGTAAGTTGAATGAATCGATTATTAAAAAACCCACAGTATTCAGTTATTACAATTAGG
>NW_018409271.1:0-200 GCF_002113885.1 Mizuhopecten yessoensis
ATCTAAGGACAGTTTCACGCAAACGTTAAACAATGTACGTCCATGTTACATAATGCGGCCCGTCATCGCATCAATAAGCAATGTGTTTAGATCACCAAAGAAACGAATTCTTGTCTATCGGTCCAATTAAGAAATAAACAAACATATAGCATGAATTGTGTCCAAGCGTAAGGGATATAACGTGGATCTAAAGATGTCAA
>NW_018409272.1:0-200 GCF_002113885.1 Mizuhopecten yessoensis
TGGTTGGTGTAAATTGAGGATTGGCTTAACAATAAATACGGTTTCGTGTATAAACATATAATCTTGATTTTTAGTATGTTTCTATATTCAAGCTACATCTTTAAGTTTATCTTTCTGTCAATACTTTCTTAAATTTAGAAATGGTGATTTTGGTGTTTTTTAGAGGACCTTAATCGACACATGTAAAATTACAACACAGT
>NW_018409273.1:0-200 GCF_002113885.1 Mizuhopecten yessoensis
CTGAAGTAGAAAAAGTACTAGATGTATATATGTATATGTGTGTGTATATACGAGTATAGGTGCAAGTGCCCTAGTGGTTAGGTGCACTTTGTGTTTGCATGTGTGTGCACACATATGTGCTTATGTTATGAATGTGTATGGGATTGTTTTGTGCTAGCGTGCGTGCTTATATGTAATTGTATATCTACACGTACATATGA
>NW_018409274.1:0-200 GCF_002113885.1 Mizuhopecten yessoensis
GAATATCAAGCATTATTAAGCATTTACTAAATAGACTTTTGTATTTAAAGAAGTCACTGCACTTAGCTGTAGGCACTATCAGTAATATTCAGTACATGTAAACTTAGAAGTACTATTTTTATGTTGAAATTTTGAACTTTTGAGAGAGAGAAAATTCAAAGAAATATTGAAATTTCAGAACTGCAGATTTTATAATACAG
>NW_018409275.1:0-200 GCF_002113885.1 Mizuhopecten yessoensis
TGTGGGGAATTTGAAGAGTGGATGTTAAGCTATTGGGATGTTGGTGAGTGGGGTTGGATGTGGGAAGTTTTGTTGGGGAGATGTGGATATCTAGAGGATGTTTGAGAGGGGATATTAAGATGTGGGGAGGTTGGTGAGTGAAGGTTAAGATGTTGGGAGGTTTTTGAGTGGGGGTTAAGATGTGGGGAGGTTTGTGAGTG
>NW_018409276.1:0-200 GCF_002113885.1 Mizuhopecten yessoensis
AAAAATTCATATTCAATTGGTTTGATATCTTTTCCATGCATGTTTAATTTGCTACTAGAAATTATTTACTGATAATTTTTCCCGTATCTTCATAAATGCAGACTTGGGGAAATAAGGGCAGTTTACCGCCATAGCTCTTTAAGTACATATTTTAGTGTCTTGTATTTGGTGGCTTAAAACGTGTAATGTAAATGAAATGT
>NW_018409277.1:0-200 GCF_002113885.1 Mizuhopecten yessoensis
TTGATTGTTTACGCATTTGAAAACCAACTCATTCTTGTGGTTAATATTTCAACAATACATCATTTGGACCATGGAATCAAATGTTGTATACAGGAGAATTGCTGTCCCCCTGGATGCATACGTGGGAAGTATTTACAGTTAAGTGCATTTCATGAAAACAAAGTGGCTGATAGTTCAGGTACCAAGGTAGGTGACACAGG
>NW_018409278.1:0-200 GCF_002113885.1 Mizuhopecten yessoensis
TTTACACTTTCATAAAAATCCTATGAATGAATGGACCAGCTTTTTGCACGTACTTAAATTTCCTTTAAAATGACTGGACAAGCTTTTTATATATACCTTTAATTCCTGTTAATGACTGGACCATCTTTTTACATATAATTTAAATTCCTGTAAATGACTCGACCAGCTTTTTACACGTACCTAAAATTCCAATAAAATAC
>NW_018409279.1:0-200 GCF_002113885.1 Mizuhopecten yessoensis
GGTGGCTTCCTGGGATGGAGCCCAACAATGTTTGAAAATGAAAATAACTTTGACGTACTTTCAAGGTCACAGCGGTCAAATATGTCGAACACTTCAAGCGACTTCTTCTGAAGAACTAAAAGGTAAAGAATCTTCATATTTGGATTATGGCTTCCTGGGATGGAGTCAAACAAAGTTTGAGAATGAAAATGACCTTGACC
>NW_018409280.1:0-200 GCF_002113885.1 Mizuhopecten yessoensis
CTTGACATGATAGTATTGTTAAGTTATTAAATATATTCATTTCTCAACCTCATTAGCGACGAAATGGAATACTATTTTGTGTGTACATTACGTAACTATGTTATTCTGCCGTTATGTTTCCTTTAATTTAAGAATTATCAACGACTGAGCAAACATTTGATCCTGGTCATTAACGGAACAAATGGCCTTGTCCGAGATAA
>NW_018409281.1:0-200 GCF_002113885.1 Mizuhopecten yessoensis
AGATATCTATCGGGACCTGTAAACAAGTACGGAGATATCTATCGGAACCTGTAAACAAACACGGAGACATCTAAAGGGACCTGTAAACAAACACGGAGACATCTAAAGGAACCTGTAAACAAACACGGAGATATCTATAGGGACCTGTAAACAAGCACGGAGACATCTATCGGAACCTGTAAACAAACACGGAGATATCT
>NW_018409282.1:0-200 GCF_002113885.1 Mizuhopecten yessoensis
GTTTTCCATATACATGTAATATGTTTGTTACAGTAATAGCTTACAAGAGCTGATGTCTATTGGTTTTTATGTATGCGACTCAAAATCTGTTGATATGATAATTTGCGCATCAGTTTGGTATGCATAATAAAGGCAAATTATAATTTGAACAAAACAGGAATTGAAAACTTATTTTGCAAGCTTTCGAAAAGGTCTGTTTC
>NW_018409283.1:0-200 GCF_002113885.1 Mizuhopecten yessoensis
TGATAGGAGAACAAGAGGTGCACACAAACTTAACCAAATTTCTTCAAACAAAAATATATATAAATATTCTTTCTTTCCAAGAACTATCATCAATTGGAACTCTTTACCAGCATCGCTAGCACACGATCCAAACCTGAACTCTTTCCGGGTATTCCCTTGCTAGCTGCAACCTACCCTAAATCAGTGCTTGTTTTATCTTA
>NW_018409284.1:0-200 GCF_002113885.1 Mizuhopecten yessoensis
GTCTTTGATGCCACCAACCAGCTGCAGAATGACCCGCCTTGGAAACCTGTAGCGCTGTATAAGTTCAGGGTTGGTCATGGTGTCGAGAACCTGGGTTCTGTCTCTAAAAACTCGCTCGCGTCGTAAGTTTTCTCCCTCTCTTGTTATATTTAATATGATGAACGCTGCCATTTTTCTCGAATATGAACGCGAGTATGTTC
>NW_018409285.1:0-200 GCF_002113885.1 Mizuhopecten yessoensis
TATACTGCCTTCAGATTAACGGTTTCAAATTAAGCATTAAGGTAATTTTATTTATTGAAATGTGTGAAAAAGAAGTTGACCATATTTAAAATTCTTCTAATCTTAATATTGTAAGTATCGTGAGGACGTACCTGAGTAACCTTGTGATCAAAATCAGCTGATGATCAACATGACCTAAAAAGGGATGTTAACCGCCTTAC
>NW_018409286.1:0-200 GCF_002113885.1 Mizuhopecten yessoensis
GTCCGTAAGCTATGTGTACTCCGTGATAACAGACATATTGTCCGTTATCAATGACTCACGTGATAACAGACATAATGTCCGTAAGCTATGTGTACTCCATTGATAACAGACATAATGTCCGTAAGCTATGTGTACTCCCCTGATAACAGACATATTGTCCGTAAGCTATGTGTTCTCCCGTGATAACAGACATAATGTCC
>NW_018409287.1:0-200 GCF_002113885.1 Mizuhopecten yessoensis
TTGTATCCTGGAGATTGTCTATAAAACAGGTAGGGGCTTTAAAAGGCAAGGATTCCAAATTCAGAAAGTCGATCACACACACATGTGTACTGTTCCCCAAAAGTAATCCCTTCACTGGTAAGTCGTGGTCAGCTGCAAATCATACGAATTTATAAGTATGTGTGTATATGGTAGCTAGACAGTTGTTATTATCTTTAAAT
>NW_018409288.1:0-200 GCF_002113885.1 Mizuhopecten yessoensis
CAACTCTTTCAAAGTTCTGTTCCAGGGACTAATTGAGTCTCCAGGGGAGGAGGTCAGACCTCCAGGTCATCCTGGTAGTAGGGACTTGATCAACAGATAGTGTATCTCTAAAATGCACCAAAAACTACATCAATAGTAAAATAAATATCTTGGTGTATCTACCCACAGTACAGGTATGTCTTATTACCTCATACACCCGT
>NW_018409289.1:0-200 GCF_002113885.1 Mizuhopecten yessoensis
TAAACTTCTTAGTTTTGGCAAAAACACTACAAATGAGGAGATCAAATACAAATAACCATTCATATGAGGATCATAAAAATATATAAATAATTGATCGATTTGAAGACATGAACAAAAAGTGAAACTTTTTCCAGATAAATGAAAAAAAGAAAGAAAAAAAGCCATCACATTTTCTCGGAATTTAAAACAAAACATTAATA
>NW_018409290.1:0-200 GCF_002113885.1 Mizuhopecten yessoensis
TTTTCATACATCCTATATTGGCATATGGTTATATTTATTATTGCATTACATTTCATTTATAAACTTTTTTAATGTGATAGTTTTTGCCTCCGACCCCCTATGTAGCGATGATGCAAGTAATTAGTTATTATAGGTGACACTTGTCATGAATGTTTACCACATGTGATCACATCCTGTCAGCTAGTGCTAAATTGTGTACC
>NW_018409291.1:0-200 GCF_002113885.1 Mizuhopecten yessoensis
ATCTGTCTGTGATAGTATATGCATGTGTAATACCTGACTGTGATACTATATGCATGTGCAATATCTGTCTGTGATAGTAAATACACGTGTAATACCTGTCTGATAATATATGCATGTGTAATATGTCTGTGATAGTAAAAACATTGTAATACCCCTCTGTGATAGTATATGCATGTGTAATATCTGTCTGTGATAGTAAA
>NW_018409292.1:0-200 GCF_002113885.1 Mizuhopecten yessoensis
GTAACTGCTCCGGTGTCCAGTTTCCGTGTAATTTATAACCCGAACGAGTAACCTACAATTTATAGGTTGATATTCACTTTCATATTATGGTCGATTGCGTGGAATGATCAAATAGTTCAAATGAAAACCCGTCAAAGTGTATCAAGTACGGTATACACACTCTAGGACCAGTAGTCCATTATCCTGTCAGCTCAAAGCGA
>NW_018409293.1:0-200 GCF_002113885.1 Mizuhopecten yessoensis
GGGAATGAGGGTGGCTGGATTATCTACTGGAAATGAGGGTGGCTGAATTATCTACTGGAAATGAGGGTGGCTTGAGTATCTACTGGAAATGAGGAAGGCTGGATTATCTTTTGGAAATGTGGGCTGTTGGATTATCTACTGGGAATAAGGGTGTATGGATTATCTACTGGAAATGAGGGTGGCTGGATTATCTACTGGAA
>NW_018409294.1:0-200 GCF_002113885.1 Mizuhopecten yessoensis
CGAGCACGTACGTTCATATGTGATACCAACTTAGAATAAAAGATTTTCTACACATTTATTCAACAATATTGTCTGAAACGGACAAACTTAATGTCACGCCATGTTCTGGAAAAAATAACTAAAAAGAAATACTAAATAATTTACATAGAACATGGAAGTTCAATGAGAAGTTGCACGTTTTTTTTCTAATCACGTGGCCA
>NW_018409295.1:0-200 GCF_002113885.1 Mizuhopecten yessoensis
TTTCTCATCACGAAGATATTTGACGATTGCTTTTTGTGAATTGTTATGAAGAGTTATTATTTCCTCAATCATGTAAATAGTTGCTTGCGGAACTTTTGATTAGGCTGTTCATTGTTTAGGTTTTTGACCTTTAACATCGGAAAAATTATTGATGGCACCTTGATGGAGTTGTTTGTAGTTGAAGTATTTTTACCCCGGAG
>NW_018409296.1:0-200 GCF_002113885.1 Mizuhopecten yessoensis
TCCACACGATGGTCTTTGTCGTCTTTGTAACCATGTATTCAATCTTTACTCCACACGATGATCTTTGTCGTCTGTGTTACAAAGTATTCAATCTCTCCTCCACACGATTGTCTTTGTCGTCTGTGTAACTATGTATTCAATCTCTCCTCCACACCATGGTCTTTGTGGTCTGTGTAACCATGTATTCAATCTCTCCTCCA
>NW_018409297.1:0-200 GCF_002113885.1 Mizuhopecten yessoensis
GCTCTTTCATTCTTGCATCCAACACTTTCCGGAAACTGTTAAATACGCCATTTTGCGAGAGAGAAAAAAGTTCTTGTCATTTACATTGCATTCTCTCAAATGACGAAGAAGTCCACAGATGATTAGGTATAGATCTAGAGAACGTGGAGGGTAAAGAGTCCCGTCTTTCTTCCTCGTTTCCATAACGAATCTTGACAGGA
>NW_018409298.1:0-200 GCF_002113885.1 Mizuhopecten yessoensis
CTCCAAGTAGTGGAATATCTTGGCAATGCTGGACGAGCATGAAATATCCCTTTCATAAATCTTTTAATGAGTACATTTTCTATCAAAGAAGTATTACCAGTTAATTCAAAGAACGATTTGATACATGACTTAGCCGTATTTACACTACTGTAGCCTAGCCCTTTATGAAACATGTTAGATAAAAATTCTAACAAGTCTGT
>NW_018409299.1:0-200 GCF_002113885.1 Mizuhopecten yessoensis
TAATGACAATATTCTGTACAGAAATATATTTGTTTTTTATTCCATTGATGCTCAATGTATACATATATATATTTATATATATAGACTGCTAAAATAAAAGCATTCAAATATTTTTCTATCAATTCAAAACATTTGATTCAATTCATATCATTGTTTCCTGAAATTTGATTTGCATATGATATATATATTTCACTATTTTA
>NW_018409300.1:0-200 GCF_002113885.1 Mizuhopecten yessoensis
AATGTTAGTCTGGTTTAATTAAAACAATAATGTCCAGAAACAACTACCATAATATTCTGAAGTTCCTCAAAGTGGTCGACTACCAAATTAATGATGGGAGGCACTCACATGGACCGGCAGTTGTCCTTCCATTGAAACAGTGAGATACTAGAACCTAAAACACTTATGAACTTGAACTTTTATTGTTTTTAACCTAAATT
>NW_018409301.1:0-200 GCF_002113885.1 Mizuhopecten yessoensis
TGGAAAGGGTAAAGGTGCACATGGCAGACTGTTCAGCATAGAAAATATATCATTCTGCAATGCAGATTGCATTCTGAATGAGCGGATCTTCACGTGGATTTGTAAAAATGCATCGTGCCCGAGTCTCATCTGTCACGCTGTGTTGTGTAGCAGTGAAGAGAAGGCCAAGACCATGGCACTTGTATTGTCACGAGCATTTC
>NW_018409302.1:0-200 GCF_002113885.1 Mizuhopecten yessoensis
ACAGTATAGTTATACCGATCTGTGTAACACAGTATAGTTATACCGATCTGTGTAACACAGTAAAGTTATACTGTCTGTGTACTACAGTATAGTTATACTGGTCTGTGTAACAAAGTATAGTTATACCGTTCTGTGTAACACAGTATAGTTATATTGTCTGTGTACTACAGTATAGTTATACTGGTCTGTGTAACACAGTA
>NW_018409303.1:0-200 GCF_002113885.1 Mizuhopecten yessoensis
AACTAATGAGCTATTGTTTTGTTTTTCAGATAGAAAACATATCAGGTAATGTTAACAGTAGAAAACAGTGATCAATATGATCAGTGAGCCGTACATATATAGATATGAATTAGTACTGGTAATATGTTGATTGCTTGTGAATTCAAACCATTTCGTTATCGAATTAAAATACTGCATTAAGATAATGAACTATTGATGTA
>NW_018409304.1:0-200 GCF_002113885.1 Mizuhopecten yessoensis
GATAATCTAAAAGTAAAATACAAACAGGGGATATAGTTTTATCCAAACAGTTAAATTTGAATAAAACGCACATTTGCTTTTCATGTCATCTTATTTCACAATCATTTTCTTCAGAGGGAAATTTCTCTCCCTTAAAAGATATGAATTCCTTGAAGAGGGGTATTATTTTTAAAGGACAAGTTGCAAATAAATAAAAAAAA
>NW_018409305.1:0-200 GCF_002113885.1 Mizuhopecten yessoensis
GAATTCCCTACAGCTGACGCTTGTAAGGCAACCTAATCAATGCATTTCTTTTACAAATAAACCATTTGCTGTCTCAAAATAACAAGAAATATATTGATCATTTCAATCGTAATTACCCTAAGATATTAAACTATTGATTAAGCTGTATGATAAGCAGGACTATTTCGATTTTCCGATCGCAAATATCTCTCTTTTTTTTT
>NW_018409306.1:0-200 GCF_002113885.1 Mizuhopecten yessoensis
AAGCCACGGTCATTTAATTGACGATCCATCCTTGTAAGCTCCTCAAAAGCAGTCTGAACCTGTAACCGCACTTCAGTATTCTGACTGCTAAATTGTTGCCTTTGCTCTTCAAGTTCATGGCGTATGTTCACTTGGGTCATTCCAATGTGATGTAAACATTTAGAAAACATGTGTTCCATATGACGAGACATGTCACGTAC
>NW_018409307.1:0-200 GCF_002113885.1 Mizuhopecten yessoensis
CTCCATATCCTGTCAAAGTATTCCTCAGAGTTTTGAGCCACCTCCAAACAAACAAATCGTTAAAAAAAATCCTTCAAAGACAAATAAAACATTTCTCCATGAAATTAAATGGAAGCTGTTTCTAAATCCTGTTTTTATGGTGTTTTTTGCTTTGACATTTTTTACAATGGTAAGCTATCATAGTTTATTCAACGTAGTTC
>NW_018409308.1:0-200 GCF_002113885.1 Mizuhopecten yessoensis
TTTTACATAGAAGCCTGAGTTAAGAGCGGATATCGATCGATGATACTGACGTCACGTTCGACGACCGTTACGTCATCTTAAGCTTTCCGTACAATTCTGACAAGCTCAGACGACACACTTTTCTACAGTCTATCCCACTTCCTCCGCCAACAGCGATTAATACAACGGCAAGCAGACACGTACAGGAAGGAACGACAAAA
>NW_018409309.1:0-200 GCF_002113885.1 Mizuhopecten yessoensis
AAAAAAAAATCATGTTATATGCATAAAAGATTTATACCCCGGTGAACTACAATGACATAGCAGTACAATATATACCTAATGTAATATAATATGGAAATAATTAGATACTTTATTCTACTTTTGATAATTACTTATTACCTTTTATATACCTATTAAATGAAACTGGTTCTGGGCAGCTTAGATGGGGTTTTTATTGTGTG
>NW_018409310.1:0-200 GCF_002113885.1 Mizuhopecten yessoensis
AATCAACATGTAACTTCTCAGAAACGTCTGGTCTGTTTCCTCAATAAGACTGTATACAAGTTTGTCATTTGCAAATAACTTGATATTAGAAAAAAAAATCAGTCTCGTACTTCTGCCAAAACATTCGACAGTGATACTTATGCTGGTTCCGAAAAATTGACATTTCTGATGAGTTAAATACCTCGGGGTCACACAAATGG
>NW_018409311.1:0-200 GCF_002113885.1 Mizuhopecten yessoensis
TTTGTATAGGCATTTATTGTGGTTGTATACTTTTGCCTTTAGGAGCTAAACAGAGACATGGATTTATCTGGCATCATTGAGTTCTCAGCATCTGCTTTTAATATATATAATAATTAATGTAGGCTGTTTGTTGGGCATGAAATTAAATGAGTGATTCATGACCGTATACATTTTAAAATGAGCCTCTTATTCCAAAAAAA
>NW_018409312.1:0-200 GCF_002113885.1 Mizuhopecten yessoensis
ACTATAAATTTTGGTTGAATTGTATAACCCTGAAGTCAATGTCACTTGTAAGTTATGGTTAACATGTATAACCCTGAAGTCAAATTTACCAGTAACTTATGGTTAAAATGTATAACCCTAAACTCAAGGTCACCTGTAAGTTATGGTTAAAATGAATAACCCTGAAGTAAAAGTTACCAGGAAGTTATGGTTAAAATGTA
>NW_018409313.1:0-200 GCF_002113885.1 Mizuhopecten yessoensis
GAGACAAGTCCTCTGTGAGACATATACCTTTGGTGAGACAAGTCCACTGTGAGATATCTCCTTTTTGCGAGACAAGTCATCTGAGAGGTATCTTCCTTTGGTTAGACAAGTCCACTGTGAGACATGTACCATTGGTGAGACAAGCCCTCTGTGATACATATACCTTTGGTGAGACAAGTCCTCTGTAAGATATCTACCTT
>NW_018409314.1:0-200 GCF_002113885.1 Mizuhopecten yessoensis
CTATCCCACAAAGGCTGTAGAGGATGCTATGAGGGAGAATGCTCGCCTAAACCCCAACCTAAAGTGGCAGTATTTTGCCAGCGAGGAAGGTTACTACCTCAGCTGGCCGTCTGTCCGACAGAGCGACTGTGATAACTACGACCCACGTTTCAGGTAGTTAGCTTTTTATTTTATTAATTTCCATTTTCACAAGAAAAAAA
>NW_018409315.1:0-200 GCF_002113885.1 Mizuhopecten yessoensis
ATTTCCTTGTTTTGTTTATGAACAAAATTTAACGTTTTTCGTGAAAGTTTTATGGTTGTTGTTTTACACGCAATAACAGACAAAACATGCATACGTATAAATAATATCTCAGGGTTTCATTTTATGTAAATTTTCTAATCATCCGTTTTCAATTTTCCGACATATTGTGTGTGAAGGATGTGGCATTTATTTAACGATTT
>NW_018409316.1:0-200 GCF_002113885.1 Mizuhopecten yessoensis
TTACTTGAGTATCAGTCACACTTACCTGAGTATCAGTCACACTTATCTGTGTATCAGTCACACTTACTTGAGTATTAGTTACACTAACCTGTGTATCAGTCACACTCACCTGTGTATCAGTCACACTCACCTGTGTATCGGTCACACTTACCTGGGTATCAGTCACACTTACATGAGTATCAGTCACACTCACATGTGTA
>NW_018409317.1:0-200 GCF_002113885.1 Mizuhopecten yessoensis
TATTCAAATCATGACACAATGTGAACCTGGAAGAATACATTGACATTGTACCTTTAAACTGTCGGGGAATTTTTAATGAAGTGTTGCCGTTTAAAAGAAAGAAAAAAAGAAAAACAAACGAACAAAACATGTTCATGATTGTGAAATGGTTTCTTTATGCATGTAATAATCGTAAGAAGGTATTTAAAAGTAATTAAATA
>NW_018409318.1:0-200 GCF_002113885.1 Mizuhopecten yessoensis
TGAACCTGGAGGGAATACAGTGGTTCAGGATGATGGTATATGAACCTGGAGGGAATACAGTGGTTCAGAATGTGATGGCATATAAACCTAGAGGAAATACAGTGGTTCAGGATGATGGCATATGAACCTGGAGGAAATACAGTGGTTCAGGATGGTGGCATATGAACCTGGAGGGAATACAGTGGTTCAGGATGATGGCA
>NW_018409319.1:0-200 GCF_002113885.1 Mizuhopecten yessoensis
TCTCTTCAATTATTACTGCTAAACGCAGTCTGTAAACGTTACAGTAATCTCTGCCAATTTCATCTCTCACAAAATTGAACGAGTTGTATGTGAAACTCGAGACCTCTGCTCACAAAATACATCGCCATATTCAGCCAAACATGATCTTACGGAGAAGGACATGATTCTCTCCAGTAACTAGGCCTAAAGGTAGGTGTTAA
>NW_018409320.1:0-200 GCF_002113885.1 Mizuhopecten yessoensis
TTCACTATCAAAATCCAAGATGGCTGCCTTTCGGCCATGTTGTTAATCTGATCAGTCTCAAAAGCTGTTCACCACAACTATGGACCAAGGGGAACATACATATAACATTTGAGAAAGATCCATTTGGTACTTTCCGAGAAATAGCGATACCAAGAATTGTTTAAGGACGGACAACGGACCACGGACGCATGGCGATTTGA
>NW_018409321.1:0-200 GCF_002113885.1 Mizuhopecten yessoensis
CCTTTGACCGATGACTTATCACGTGATCAACTGATGTCTGTTACCTTTTGACTGATGCCTGATCACGTGTTAAATTTATGTTTGTTACCCTTCGATTGATGCCTGATCACTTTTTAAACTGATGTTTGTTACCCTTTGTCTGATGACTAATCGCGCGATTTTAATGAAATATGCACATTAACATCCTTGTTAGAATACAC
>NW_018409322.1:0-200 GCF_002113885.1 Mizuhopecten yessoensis
TTTTTTATGAAAATAAACCACCATAGGCAGTCTTTGTCAAGAATCGAGAAACATTCCAGATACAAGATCTGACTTTTTAAATATCACTGAAAAACTTTCAAAATTGTACCAATTGTGGTAGCTTGACGTTAATCATTTCAAAATCACACTTTACCTTCATATACAGAAATTTAGTATATTTCTTGGAATTGTTACAAATC
>NW_018409323.1:0-200 GCF_002113885.1 Mizuhopecten yessoensis
CGTTTACAATGCTAACACTTGACGTTTTGACTTCGTCACATAACGTTTACGAGTTACAGGAAATTTGGTCTAAGCACAGAGTCAGTTGTTGCGCACGAGAACGGTTTCATGACTACGGAGCTGTTCGCTCATGGGTAGACATCAGCCAAAAAAGCGGTTTCTTTCACAAAGACATGTTTTCTTCAAGTGTAAAAAGTATT
>NW_018409324.1:0-200 GCF_002113885.1 Mizuhopecten yessoensis
CACTTTTAACTATATGTATAAGACAATGAGCACACACATTTCTTAGATATTAGGCCAACCGGCATAATAACACAACCATAATTTCAATTCAAAATCAATAAAATCTATTACTTAATATGAGCATTGGGATCCTGGAAAAAGTCCCCATAAAAATGACCAGGTTTTCAAGAAGGTTGAACGTCTTCTGATTCGTGGACGAT
>NW_018409325.1:0-200 GCF_002113885.1 Mizuhopecten yessoensis
ATTGTACGTGTACTAGCTGTGGACTGGTGTTATTGTACGTGTACTGACTTTGGACTGGTGTTATTGTACGTGTACTGGCTGTGGGCTAGTGTTATTGTACGTGTACTAGCTGTGAGTTAGTGTTATTGTATGTGTACTAGCTGTGGGCTAGTGTTATTGTATGTGTACTAGCTGTGGACTGGTGTTATTGTACGTGTACT
>NW_018409326.1:0-200 GCF_002113885.1 Mizuhopecten yessoensis
TTTTTTGTACATGTAATATATCTCGTTATAAATGCTAAATGTTTCTTCCTCAAATAATAATATCAAAACTTTCTCGATGAAGTGGATAAATAAAACACAATTATTTAAGCTTCCTTTAGAAAATGTTTTCGTAAATTCCAAGCATCTGAATTCCTGATATTTCAAGCCGCGTTTAAATGCATTACAAACCTCTATGGCTA
>NW_018409327.1:0-200 GCF_002113885.1 Mizuhopecten yessoensis
CTTAGTTTGTCCATTAACTATTTAATTTTAGACTTAGTTTGTCCAATCAAGTCATTGTAAGTATTTTTTAGAAATCTTAAGCTTTTGTCTGATGATTTTTGTGAAAATTGTGTGTAAAGACTGGCAGGGATGCTTGACCAAAGAGCATTACAACTGTTGTGTTAACAGTGACCAACAATTTCAAGTTTCAGTGACAAAAG
>NW_018409328.1:0-200 GCF_002113885.1 Mizuhopecten yessoensis
TTGTAGTTGAAATATTTGCTAATCTAATTAAAAAAAATAAAAAATTAAAAAGCATTACAATCAAATAGAAAAATCGTAAGTTTTTGAAGTTTCAGATGATACTTCAATAATTTAAGATAGACATAGAAAAACTAAAAATCTAGATTGCTTTGGTCAAATAGTAGTTTTATAATATTGTCTTTTATATAAAACGCTGATTT
>NW_018409329.1:0-200 GCF_002113885.1 Mizuhopecten yessoensis
CCAACTACTTGGAATCGTGTGCAGTCTCCGTGTGTGTGTCCTTTTCGGTAATTGTGTCTGCAAAAAAATGATTTTATTTTCCCACAGTATATCAGTTTCCTGTATTTAAGAGACAGACGCCCTGACAACTTAGTCTTTGTGGATACGACACATGTTTTATTGACATCATTCATTAACTCTATCCGCTATATTATCCCTAT
>NW_018409330.1:0-200 GCF_002113885.1 Mizuhopecten yessoensis
CAAATCTCATATATATACCAGGATTGTAAGTATAAACTATAATGTCCATGTCTTGTAAATCAGGTTTATAACATGGAACAGATATTTCAGAACATTCCGTCGTCATGTCAAAAGTTATCTCATTAAATTTAATAGTTAACCTTAAAAAATCTTATGTCATTATTTCAACTATACGAAACATTAAGAAAATTCGCATACTA
>NW_018409331.1:0-200 GCF_002113885.1 Mizuhopecten yessoensis
TATGTCATGGTCTGATTTACCATCAACTAACAATTGTTAGGTCAGTAATGATCTGACTGACCATTACCAAGGGTTAGGTCAGTAATGATCTGACTGACTATCACCAGGTGTTAGGTCAGTAATGGTCATTACCAAGTGTTAGGTCAATAATGTTCTGACTGACCATTCCCAAGTGTTAGGTCAGTAATGGTCTGACTGAC
>NW_018409332.1:0-200 GCF_002113885.1 Mizuhopecten yessoensis
TTTTTACAGTCTCAACTTTCCGCGTTTTGACATATCTGTTTACGCGATAATTCAAGACAAAACACTTCTTACTAAAAGCGCTGAGCAGGCGACACATGATGCCAGATATGAATAGAATAAGTAAATCTTGATTTGTTCTGGTCACAGGACAGCTAGGTGAGAGTGATTCTGAGGTTTGTTTTACCATTCTAGTCATAATT
>NW_018409333.1:0-200 GCF_002113885.1 Mizuhopecten yessoensis
AGTGGTGACTAGATGATAGGATGTATGATGGTTGAATTTTAGTATTAGTGGTGGCTAGATGATAGGATTAGTGGTGGCTAGATGATGAGATTAGTGGTGGCTTGATGATAGGATTAGTGGTGGATGGATGATAGGATTAGTGGTGGATGAATGAAAGGATTATTGGTTGTTGAATAATAGTATTAGTGGTGGCTAGATGA
>NW_018409334.1:0-200 GCF_002113885.1 Mizuhopecten yessoensis
ATGATCGTATTTCCTCTTTTGTTTGTCACTGGCAGCAATCATTTGCTCTCTTGCATTGTTGTGGACATTCCAGAACCTCTGTCTTAATTCTTCTACATATTATGGAAGTTCCGTTGTCTTTTCTTTATCTGGAGGTATTCCATATAGTAGATCAGTAGGCAGTTCCATTTCTCGCCCCAACATCATCATGCTTGGGCTAT
>NW_018409335.1:0-200 GCF_002113885.1 Mizuhopecten yessoensis
CACAATCTCAAACCTAAAGTAGTTCTCCAGAGGAAAGATTACTATCACAGATAACATATTCATGAGTTATTACTACTGTTCATGACTTGAAAACATGCCTAACATAATAAAGTGTTTTAGTATGACACAAAAACAGAAAAAGTATCGGTATTTATCATAATAAACATTGATAATCAAATCTTCAAGGTTATGTGAAATTG
>NW_018409336.1:0-200 GCF_002113885.1 Mizuhopecten yessoensis
ACTTAACAATCGACCAAATCTAGTAATTACTGTATAACATTTACTCAACAATCGACCATACTTGAACAAGCTAACAAACCTAGCAATGACATCATAATACTTAACAGTGTAGGACAGTCGGCTGGCCCAAAAATATTTTGTTTAAATATTTTATAGTGTTCCGAAGTTGGGGTGGTTAATTTATGGGAGTAAACTACGAT
>NW_018409337.1:0-200 GCF_002113885.1 Mizuhopecten yessoensis
CGAAAAAACCCCAAACGAAAGGTCGCTTATTAACATGCATTTTTTGAGTCTTTCCGCATATAATTTCTCGTCTTTCCATCTTCTAAGGAGGAAGAAAAGACGACGAGATTTCGGAAATTAAAATTATTACAAAATAAAAGATTACTAAATCTTGGCTTCTCGGTGTGAAAAGACGAGACAACGAGATGGAACATATACCA
>NW_018409338.1:0-200 GCF_002113885.1 Mizuhopecten yessoensis
CCCACACACACTATCACAGTGGGGTATATACAGGTTTCAGACTATCTACACACCCCACACACACAATCACAGTGGGGTATACAGGTTACAGACTCTCTACACCACTGACACTCTATCACAGTGGGGTATATACAGGTAACAGACTCTCTGCACCACACACACACTATCACAGTGGGGTATATACATATTACAGACTCTCT
>NW_018409339.1:0-200 GCF_002113885.1 Mizuhopecten yessoensis
TCTGCACAGGGAGAAGAGGATCGTACAAATGAGGTTGTTGAACTTAAGACGCAGATTCTAACAAAGATGGGTGTGATGACATATCCATCATACAGAAAGATAATAGCAAATATTTTGCAGGCAAGACCTTCATGGGATGTAATTAGATACATAAAATATATAGTTAATACCATCGCATATATAGCTAATGTGTGTAAGAG
>NW_018409340.1:0-200 GCF_002113885.1 Mizuhopecten yessoensis
GTCGCTGTAATATTGTGTAACACGCATTGTGAAATTGTATAATCTCGATTATTCTGATGAAAAAATACAGATATATTCAAAGTGTCCATTATCGCATACGAGCCTTCCGTATTTTTGTCGTTCCGTAATTTTGATCTACAAATTATACCAAATCACACAGTTGTGCGGAGAGAAGCGCATAACGGGGCGAACGATTGTTA
>NW_018409341.1:0-200 GCF_002113885.1 Mizuhopecten yessoensis
CATTGTAACGTTAAAGTTAAACCTTGTATGGTCTTTTAAACTTTCCAAAAGTGATGGCGATACATTGTTATATTTACATTGCACATATTTTCATATATAGCGTCATAAGCCGTTTTACAAACATACCCTGTCTCTGGCACACATACACATGTACGCTTACACAACACACACAGAGGCACGTCCTAAAATGACATTAGCTG
>NW_018409342.1:0-200 GCF_002113885.1 Mizuhopecten yessoensis
GACACAGACTTGTTAGTTATAACGATGACTGTACACAGCACAGATATGTTGGTTATAACGGTAACTGTACACTGCACAGACTTGTTGGTTATAACGATGACTGTACACATCACAGCTATGTTGGTTATAATGATGACTGTACACAGCACAGATACGTTGGTTATAACGATGACTGTACACATCACAGATATGTTGGTTAT
>NW_018409343.1:0-200 GCF_002113885.1 Mizuhopecten yessoensis
CGGATCGCTTCAGAACTTCTCTCAAACTCTGATCAGTTCCGCACTGAATTCTGATCAGTTCAGGACTCCTCTCAAACTCGGATGACATCAGCACTCCTCTCACACTCCAATCGTTTTAGCACTCCTCTCAAACTCTGATCACTTCAGCACTCGTTTCAAACTCTGATCACTTCAGCAATCCTCTCAAACGCGGATACCTT
>NW_018409344.1:0-200 GCF_002113885.1 Mizuhopecten yessoensis
GGTTCAGCGCGAGATTAAGAATTTTGAAGTTTTTCAAGATATTTCGCCGAGTGATGTTCCATGTATATGTATATATGTATGTATTTATAAGCTAATAAAGAATGAATGAATTATCAATGTGATGAAACTTCCCTGGTAGCAGGGATATAATCAGGTTTGTGTCCTGCAGCAAATCTTGGGATAAATAATTCCCTTCACGA
>NW_018409345.1:0-200 GCF_002113885.1 Mizuhopecten yessoensis
TTTCCCTTCCCTACAAGAAGGAAAGGGAATGGGTTCTTTTCCGAATTTCCCTCAAAACTGAAATATTTAAACAATGCCAAGTCGTCGTACGCATGGATATTCAGATAAAGTGTTTTCTCCTGCCCACACAACTCCCGACAACCCAAGTGGAGTAAAAATTGGTCTGGGGTGGATGTTGCGGTATCTGTACTGTAGCATTC
>NW_018409346.1:0-200 GCF_002113885.1 Mizuhopecten yessoensis
CCTCGGCACATTTGGTTTCAAAAGTGTCGGCTGCTGGTAAAGCTGGAACCCCTCGGGGTTCGGGCCAGACCAAGAAGACGGCTAAATCGAGGCCTCGCCAGACTCAGTCTGCGGCTAAGGTTAAGTCTACCTTTAAGGTCAAAGCCAATGGTAATGGCAAGGGCAAGCAGAGTGCCAAACCCTCTGGGGGTAAGAAGCAG
>NW_018409347.1:0-200 GCF_002113885.1 Mizuhopecten yessoensis
GCGCCTAGAATTACAATGGATAGGCAGAAGACCATACAAGTGTACGGCAAAATATACAACTGTACCAATATTTTTCAAGCGTGCAAATATATATGGTATTAAATAAAAAACAAAGTAACCTCAATTCTCCTTTTGCCATTCTAGAAGTTCATGTTCGTGATAAAACTAATTTTATTCATATTCACACAGATACCAAACGC
>NW_018409348.1:0-200 GCF_002113885.1 Mizuhopecten yessoensis
GTATGTACATGTACATTGTCACCTCCATCAGACAAATGATCAGTGAAGTGTAAGCAAGAGGTGTAAAATGTGAACGGGGTGTCCACAAATCAATGTCGATACGGCTAGATGTAGGCGTATGTACAATAGTTGCTACATGTATATATGTACCGAATTGACTCAATTCAGCTACGCTTTGTTTAATACTTGGTCATAGATGT
>NW_018409349.1:0-200 GCF_002113885.1 Mizuhopecten yessoensis
TAGTTCGCAATGTATGTTTCAAAAATAATTTGCCTACAGTACATGTCTCTTAATATATCCATGTAAGTTCTGCCGAGTTACTAGTATTTTCTTAATATAATGTAACCATATAGGGTGACAACGAAGTGTCATTTTCATGATCATCTTGTACACATTACTCAATAATTAAAGCAATATAATGGTAAACACACATTCAAAGT
>NW_018409350.1:0-200 GCF_002113885.1 Mizuhopecten yessoensis
TGTAGATCATGTCTATATTGACATCTATATACATGTACTGTAGAAACTGTCTATAGTGACATATATGTACCTGTACTATAGAACCTGTCTATAGTGACATCTATGTACCTGCACTATATAACCTGTCTATAGTGACATCTATATACATGTACTGCAGAACCTGTCTATAGTGACATATATGTACTACCTGCACTATATAA
>NW_018409351.1:0-200 GCF_002113885.1 Mizuhopecten yessoensis
TGTGTCGCCATTTCTCAGTAGAATTTATTCAAATTTTGTAGATATTTTGCTTTGAAGTAAAGAAATTTTTCTGCCACAAAAAATATATGATGTCAGAATTTTAAGGATTTTAAAAGGAAAGTTATGTAAAAAGGAGTGAATTTTGAAAAAAAAAATGAAACACACAATATTTTGCAAAATAATGTCAATAAAAATGATAC
>NW_018409352.1:0-200 GCF_002113885.1 Mizuhopecten yessoensis
GCAACAGCCTTCATACCCATACATAGCCATACTGGCAACTGCCTTTATACCCATACATAGCCATACTGGCAACTACCTTCATACCTATACATAGCCATACTGGCAACAGCCTTCATACCTATACATAGCCATACTGGCAACTACCTTCATACCTTTACATAGCCATACTGGCAACTACCTTCATACACATACACAGCCAT
>NW_018409353.1:0-200 GCF_002113885.1 Mizuhopecten yessoensis
ACAGGTGTGACAGGTCTTGTATACAGGTGTGACAGTTCATTTATAAAGGAATTACAGCTTATTTATACAGGTGCCCTAGTCTTTTTATATCGGTTTAACAGGTCGTGTATACACATGTTCAAAGTCATTTATATAAGTGTTACAGCTCATTTATACAGGTGTGACAGGTCATTTATACAGGTGTGGGAGGTCAGTAATAC
>NW_018409354.1:0-200 GCF_002113885.1 Mizuhopecten yessoensis
AGGATGAAATCGTGAGAATTCTTCAATTCCTGATCGACGGTATTTGCAGCAGACTGTTGGTATTCCTATTTCATATAAACATGAATTGAGGAAATTTTCAGGACAGGTAAACAGAAACCTCGTCAGTTCCTTAATTTAATTTTCATACATAACGCAGATGTGCTGTCTTTAAACAAATAACGATTCGATCGTGAAGGTTT
>NW_018409355.1:0-200 GCF_002113885.1 Mizuhopecten yessoensis
TGGTAAAAATGGTACATTTTGAGGGTTATATTTTCGCGGTTGTTGTGTCAATGTGCTATGTTAAGGTGGAAATAATATATGTTTTAATGGGGTTTTCCGCGGGGCAAATATTATAGATCTGGGGGATAAAATACATTTGCTGAATGGAAAAGAAATTTTACTATGACATTTGTTCTGATATCTCATCCGATTCAGATCTT
>NW_018409356.1:0-200 GCF_002113885.1 Mizuhopecten yessoensis
TTGCAATATTGCTTCATTTTAACCATTTCAGCAACATTTACATTCACTGATGTTGAAAATCTTATAACAATTTCTCTTTTACAGACTACGTGGTTGTCTGGTGTAAAAAACAAGACGTGGAAGTTGGAGAAGTCCTCCTTAATGAGGCCTTCACCGAGCAAGTGAGCTATGCTCGTAAGGAAGTTAAAAAGAACATAAAG
>NW_018409357.1:0-200 GCF_002113885.1 Mizuhopecten yessoensis
AATATTTAGGTTCTATAACTTTCAGTTCTTCAGAAGAAGTCGTTTAAAGCATTAGACATATCTGAATCCTGTAACCTTGAAAGTAAGTCAAGGTCATTTTCGTTTTCAAACTTAGTCGGGCTCTACCCCAGAAAGCCACTTGCCAAATATTAAGGTTCTATACCTTTCAGTTCTTTAGAAGAAGTCGTTTGAAGTGTTTG
>NW_018409358.1:0-200 GCF_002113885.1 Mizuhopecten yessoensis
TATCAAAAAGTAATATTTGTCAGAGGGTTAAAATGTCACTTTGAGTATTGACCAATCGGAGCTATCCTTTCCATCCACTTCATTCAATGCAGCAGATTGTCTGTTCAGATACAGAAGAAAAGACGGTAAAATAAAGGATTGTTTAAGTACAATGCTATATAAAACAAAATAAACATTTAACTACACAATAAATTACAAAA
>NW_018409359.1:0-200 GCF_002113885.1 Mizuhopecten yessoensis
CGATCGATAAGACCAGAGCAAAATATAAACAAAGGAAGGTCAGACCTTTCAGAATGTTAAGCGTCTTCTTCCTCATCTATGGTCAAGTCAAAGTAATATTACGTCCTCATGGCAAAACATTATGTAAACAAATAAAAACCATATCAATGAGCAAGTTAAAAATAATTGAACTTTCCAAAACTGGTAGTTATTCTATCCAG
>NW_018409360.1:0-200 GCF_002113885.1 Mizuhopecten yessoensis
TGTCTACGTTTATATAAGGGAGTTTGTCACACCTGTCAACGTTTATATAAGGGATATTGTCACACCAGTCTACGTCTATATAAGGGATATTGTCTAACTTGTCTACGTTTATATGAGGGATATTGTCACACCTGTCTACGTTTATATAAGGGATCTTGTCTAACCTGTCTACGTTTATACAAGGGATATTGTCACACCTG
>NW_018409361.1:0-200 GCF_002113885.1 Mizuhopecten yessoensis
TACCTGACGACTGCCCCACGTAGGCCTCGAACCCACGATCGAGTGGGGGAGGGCTAGTGGTCTTTATCTATTGAAGCAGTCTTTATATGTAAACATGCAAACAATAACAAACTTCTTTATTTCATACAACATTCATGCCTTCATTCATTCATTCGTTTGTTCGTTCATTCATTTATTCATACCATACGTCACTTCTGGTC
>NW_018409362.1:0-200 GCF_002113885.1 Mizuhopecten yessoensis
ATAGTGTATAAAATTACTGTTATTTTGATACTAAATATGTCATATCGGTAGACATGAAGTAAGCTTAGTGATACTTTTAATTGGAAAAACATGCAAACTTTTCACAAAATTTAATATAAAACTAACATTGTTAATTTGCCTTTATATAGTTACATTGGTAGTCTATATTTTAAACTTCTTTAAAAACTTCCTATATATGT
>NW_018409363.1:0-200 GCF_002113885.1 Mizuhopecten yessoensis
TTTATCAGCATAAATATTAAGTTTAGCAATAGCTTATATATTTTAATTGACCAATAGCTTACCCTGTATGTGGTTCCGGGAATCCACTAGTATAATATGCAAGGTATGCATATTCTGTAAGTATCTCTATATGGCGATGTTGCCTCTACCAGGAGCATATAGGAAGTGAATAGAAAAGAAAGGACAGAGAAGCAAATAAA
>NW_018409364.1:0-200 GCF_002113885.1 Mizuhopecten yessoensis
ACACACTAACAGGAGTAGTGATATTGATGTTGTGTCCTGTCTATATAACACACTAACAGAAGTAGTGGTATTGACATTGTGTCTGGCTATATAACTCAATAACAGAGGTAGTGATATTGGCATTGTGTCTGTCTATATAACGCACTAATAGGAAAAGTGATATTGATGTTGTGTCCTGTCTATATAACACACTAACAGGA
>NW_018409365.1:0-200 GCF_002113885.1 Mizuhopecten yessoensis
GCAGTTTGAAACCTGTAGCGAAAATGATTACAAGAGAAAACATTACTCACTAGCAGTTTGAAACCTGTAGCGAAAAAGATTACAAGAGAAAACATTATTTACCAGCAGTTTGAAACCTGTAGCGAAAATGATTACAAGAGAATACACTATTTACCAGCAGTTTTGATACCTGCAGCGAAAATGATTACAAGAGAAAACAT
>NW_018409366.1:0-200 GCF_002113885.1 Mizuhopecten yessoensis
ACAAATATAAGAAATACTGGAATATGGTATCGACTGCCTTTTGTGTATTGTATAAGGAAGGGGATTTTACTTAACTGTTTTTTATGATCTTTTCCTAATTTAGAAGGTCGTATATTTTTTGAAATATTACAAAAATGACAGTTATCACAAATAGTTTTTTGCTTTAATTCAATTTTAGTAATAATCTGATGTTATGAAAG
>NW_018409367.1:0-200 GCF_002113885.1 Mizuhopecten yessoensis
CGCAGTTTTTTCAACATAGAGTTGGGTTCACTTAATTTGGATATTTTCTAACTCTTGGTCGACCAGACATTGGGTACAACCACTCTAACCAGGTAGCTAAGTTAGTTAAAGTGACAATATACTTAGGGAGGGTCCATGTTTGAATCCTCGTCTAGCCCCGTTGCTTTTTTATTCTAAGCACTGGAGTGGAATGTTTATTT
>NW_018409368.1:0-200 GCF_002113885.1 Mizuhopecten yessoensis
TATCGAACTGTTAAATGTACTTCAGAGAGGGAAAATGCCAGAGGAATTTGTGTGATGTGCTATGTGTAGGCAAGGGGCATAATAATCCCCTTTACCGGAGGATAGTCTAATCCAGTGATGGTTTCTACTCTATATCCATTGTTAAATACATTGTAAATACTGTATATAGTTTAATTTCATACCGGGACGGTAATACTTGA
>NW_018409369.1:0-200 GCF_002113885.1 Mizuhopecten yessoensis
GTAATTCTTTAAGAAATGATATGTCATAAAACATGTATAGATCACTCTTTGCAAAATAAACCTCTAAAGAAAACTTGAAACATGTTCGTCTATTTGTTAGCTAGCATGACATCTGTGAAAAAAAGAAATGCATCTATTTCTACAAACGCTTTCAGGCATTATTTAAATGCCAATGAATGGTATTGCTTGAATGATAAATT
>NW_018409370.1:0-200 GCF_002113885.1 Mizuhopecten yessoensis
TTAAAGATTTTATGGGAGGAGAAAGGAAGATATACTTATTTAAAGGTCAGGAAATACCTCGGATCTTAATGATGATACTCTAAAGTGTTCCGTATCAATTTAACAATACAACTGTGACATTTTAGTCTTCATCCATATGAATATTTGAATTTTACATTGGTAATGTAATGTGCAGATGAATCGACTTTATATTGAATTTT
>NW_018409371.1:0-200 GCF_002113885.1 Mizuhopecten yessoensis
CATTTTGTCTCCAGTAATAAGTCTGTGACGTCATGTACTTGTCCCCGGGGTGAAGTCACAATCAAAACAATTGAAACTTACAACCAATCATAGGGATGATAGGTCACATTACATGGGTTAATACACAGAAAAATATGACATGGGTATATTCAATAGATAACACAGTACATTATATGATAAAGTACAAATGTGTTTTTTTT
>NW_018409372.1:0-200 GCF_002113885.1 Mizuhopecten yessoensis
ACTTCCTATACCCCCTTTGCCCTCCTACATCACCTATACTTCCTACACCACCTATACCCTCCTACATCATCTTTACTTCCTATACCCCCTTTGTCCTCCTGCATCACCTATACGTCCTATACCCTCTTTGCCCTCCTACATCCTCTTTACTTCCTATACCCCCTTTGCCCTCCTTCATCACATTTACTTCCTATTCCACC
>NW_018409373.1:0-200 GCF_002113885.1 Mizuhopecten yessoensis
ATTCATTAAGCCTAATTGTAGAAAAGACGGGTTTATGAGGCAAGGGAAGCAATCCATACCACGTGCTACCCGTGTATGTGGGTTGAATCTTCGGACACTAAAACAGACGAGAGATAGAGATCATTCAAGTTTCCTGGTATAGATATAGCAGAACATAGATAATCATATGATTGCATAAAATATAGATTGACAAACAGAAT
>NW_018409374.1:0-200 GCF_002113885.1 Mizuhopecten yessoensis
GTCTGATTGACTGTGATATGGTGTTGTCTGATTGACTGTGATATGATGTTGTCTGGTTGACTGTGATATGGTGTCGTTTGATTGACTTTGATACGGTGTTGTTTGATTGACTGTGATACGGTGTTGTCTGGTTGACTGTAATATGGTGTTGTCTAATTGACTGTGATATGGTGTTGTCTGATTGACTGTGATATGGTGTT
>NW_018409375.1:0-200 GCF_002113885.1 Mizuhopecten yessoensis
TGGCTGAAGTTTTGTTGTGTACAGCCATCTACTACCTTACCACTTAGTAATGCAGCATCGAATATTGAACTTTGAGTGGTGATTTTGACAGTTGGCTTACGACTGGTGTTAACTGTAAAAAAATATGTATATATTACTGATCTAAAATACGCATCATCTTCAGCATTGAACGGTCATCAATGTATGTTTAAAGACAGATT
>NW_018409376.1:0-200 GCF_002113885.1 Mizuhopecten yessoensis
AAGGAGACAAACACGAACATATCGCAGCCTCCCAAAACACACACCTTCACTACACGCATGCATCTTGCACGCAGGGGAGGTCGTCCTGAAATGACCATAGCTGTTGATAGAAATTTCAACAATACTAAACCAAACCGGCTCAAGACCAAATTTAGAAAAAAAACTAGAATTATGTCAGTGTGACATTAAAGCCGCTCACC
>NW_018409377.1:0-200 GCF_002113885.1 Mizuhopecten yessoensis
CCAATTATGTATAAAGAAATTTAACATACCTTGAATCAATAAAAAATTGATGATCAGAACGACGACCTCTAGGAGCAGGGCGACTCCTCCTCCGTTTGAGATTGGGACGGACAACGACCTCTGCACGCTGGACGGTGCCTCCTCCGGTTGAGATGAGGACGGGCGACGACCTCTGCGCCCTGGACGGCGCCTCCTCCGGT
>NW_018409378.1:0-200 GCF_002113885.1 Mizuhopecten yessoensis
CCCATCCCTTCTGTATTGGCTCTGTCCATGTGGCGTGAGTTGTATCCGGCTGATGTCACAGGGGTATGGTACACTTACCCACCTTGCGGTTTATAAATAGGTATTATGACACAAAATATCTACAATGTTCGTACCACGGGATGAGGATCTGTGACAGGCCTCAATGGTATTTACTTTGTAAAGGTGCTGATGCAGAAAAA
>NW_018409379.1:0-200 GCF_002113885.1 Mizuhopecten yessoensis
TTCAATGTTGTTATTACCTTGTAAAAAATGTTTCCGTAGCAGAAACAGATAAATCCAAGGGGGACAACCAGACACAGCAGTAGCATGGCTATACTAAAGGTAGCATCCGCTGGCTGGTCACTGTTCCAGTTGACTGAACACGAGATGTTCATACCTTCCAGTACGTATTTGCTCCATCCAAACAACGGTGCAACGGCCCA
>NW_018409380.1:0-200 GCF_002113885.1 Mizuhopecten yessoensis
TTAACCTGCTATTACTTATCGCATTAACCTGATATTGTTAACATGCAATTAAACTGGTATTACTAACATGAAATTAACCTGGTATTGTTAACATGCCATTAAACTGGTATTACTAACATGACATTAACCTGGTATTGCTAACATGACATTAACCGGCTATTACTTATCGCATTAACCTGGTATTGTTAACATGACATTAA
>NW_018409381.1:0-200 GCF_002113885.1 Mizuhopecten yessoensis
GTGTTAAGTCAGCTATAGTCTGTCAGAGTTTATTCAGCTATGGTGTGTCAGGGTTAAGTCAGTTACAGTGTGTCAGAGTGAAGTCAGTTATAGTGTGTCAAAGTGAATTCAGCTATAGTGTGTCAGAGTAAAGTCCGCTATAGCGTGTCAGAGTAAAGTCCGCTATAGTGTGTTCGAGTGAAGTCACCTATAGTGTTTCT
>NW_018409382.1:0-200 GCF_002113885.1 Mizuhopecten yessoensis
TAACCCTTACAATAGTACCTATTTATACTCCACACCATATAAACCTTGATAGCCCTAACAATAGCACCTATGTATACCCCACACCATATAAACCATGATAACCCTTACAATAGCATCTTTTTATACTCCACACCATATAAACCATGATAGCCATAACAATAGCACCTATGTATACCCAACACCATATAAACCATGATAAC
>NW_018409383.1:0-200 GCF_002113885.1 Mizuhopecten yessoensis
CATAATCATAATAAAGACAACTTTTTTCAAACTTGTTTGAAGATATTTATTATTTATGAAACATACACATGTAGATAACATTAAATTTAATACAGTTTTTTCCCTCAAAATCACAGTCAAATAAGTAACTGTAATGTTGCCGACTTAACACAAAAATATATATTTATCTTAAATATAAAGGCTGCTGGTTTTCTGGTACA
>NW_018409384.1:0-200 GCF_002113885.1 Mizuhopecten yessoensis
TTCCTTACACAAAGATATCCGCGTCATCGAATTGGAAGGTATCATACCTTACACATAGATATCCGCGTCATCGAATTGAAAGGTATCATTTCTTACACAAAGATATCTGCGTCATCGAATTGGAAGGTATCATTCCTTCCACAAAGAGATCCGCGTCATCGAATTGGAAGGTATGATCCAATCGAAAACCTAAAAACAAT
>NW_018409385.1:0-200 GCF_002113885.1 Mizuhopecten yessoensis
GTCTGCATATATACTTATTTAGTGGGTTTGTGGATTTTTAATACCTCCATTTTTATGACAGACATGATAATGGAGACTACACTGTACAAATCCTTTGAACTTTTTGTGTAAATTGACCAGATGATGGCATAATGTAATAGCAAATTACAGAAATAAATTTAAATTGTATTTCACTGTAGATGAGCAATATTTACTGGAAA
>NW_018409386.1:0-200 GCF_002113885.1 Mizuhopecten yessoensis
AGATTTTTGATGGCACTCCTACAATTTCTGAAAATACTGACATTTTAACATAGCGGGACCCAAAGATTTCATTAATCCAGTGGGAAGGACTTGACAACATTAAAGTAAATGAACTGCTGAGTAAAATTTGCTAAAACAACTTGAATACTGTGACGACAACAGTTCATATTGAAATTTCCCCACATTCTCAGAACAAGAAT
>NW_018409387.1:0-200 GCF_002113885.1 Mizuhopecten yessoensis
TACAGGTATTGATAGGTAGATACAGGTATTGATAGGTAGATACAGCTATTGATAGGTAGATACAAGTATTGGTAGATAGATACATGTATTGATAGGTAGATACAGTTATTGATAGATAGATACAGGTATTGATAGGTAGATACAGTTATTGATATGTAGATACAGGTATTGATAGGTAGATACAGGTATTGATAGGTAGA
>NW_018409388.1:0-200 GCF_002113885.1 Mizuhopecten yessoensis
AGGCTGAGGTCTGTCAGGAGTAATACTGTCTCTATAACATGTAGCATGCCAACATTCAGCTTTTCATCAGAATGCTCTATACTATATGAGCTACTCTATAACAGTGTTTCTATTGCCTACTACATTTCCTGTAGCTCTACTCTACTACATATCCAGTAGGGGTGTCTATAACATTGGTCTACAAATCTCTCTGCTCTACT
>NW_018409389.1:0-200 GCF_002113885.1 Mizuhopecten yessoensis
CTCTCTATACTTGATATGATGAACAATGCCTTAGGTGAGAACACAGCATAACTTGTAAAACAAGTTCAAATAACAATGCCTGTGCATCAAACAATAAAACACTTAAGTAATTCAGAGATATGTTAACAAAGCAAAATGACGTTAGTGCTTTTCAGAAAAAATGTTTTTGAGTTTATAACTAGTTGCTCCATATGTATTTT
>NW_018409390.1:0-200 GCF_002113885.1 Mizuhopecten yessoensis
TACACATCACTACTACTAGCATACACATCGCTACTACTAGCATACTCACCACTACTACTAGCATACACATCACTACTACTAGCAGACACATCACTTCTACTAGCATACACATCACTACTACTAACATACACACCACTACTACTAGCAAACACATTACTACTACTAGCATACACACCACTACTACTAGCATACACATCACT
>NW_018409391.1:0-200 GCF_002113885.1 Mizuhopecten yessoensis
ATCCACACCGTCCCTAGATCTAGAGGTGTTACTGTAACACTGTGCAGTGCACTAGAGTTTACGAGCTTGTGCACTGGAGTTCAAAAGCGTGTGCAGCTTAAATATCTTACCTGTTAATAAAACATGATACATTAAGCCAGCTTAGAGCAACATCCATGTTTACATCGACATATTCAGTACAAGAGAATGGTCATTTCATC
>NW_018409392.1:0-200 GCF_002113885.1 Mizuhopecten yessoensis
CCCCATCAGTACCCTGACAACAGCAAAGATCCATGTGATCACGACCCCACTAGTACACTGACAACAGCAAAGATATCTTAGATGATAGCCCCATCAGTACACTGAAAACAGTAAAGATTCCTTAGATGATAGCACCATCAGTACACGACAACAGTAAATACCCATGTGATCACGACCCCATTAGTACACTGAAAACAGCA
>NW_018409393.1:0-200 GCF_002113885.1 Mizuhopecten yessoensis
AAAGCCTATACAAGCCCTCTCCCAGGAGGTACATTTCAAACAATAGCAATATAATGAACTATGAATATTTACATAATGAATATGCTTTAGGAACTTAAGAATTAGATCAGTGCCAATGATGATAGGAGACACCATACATTCACACATCCATACATGTACAAACATACATACACTCATACATACATACCTGCATGCATGCA
>NW_018409394.1:0-200 GCF_002113885.1 Mizuhopecten yessoensis
TTCAAGAAGAGTCCTTCTGGTGCCTTACTTACTGTGTAACAATCTTATGGGTACCCTTTACCATATGGCCTTTTTTGACCATGTACTAATACGGATAATTGTTATTTCAGTTATTTAACCACTCAACATCGTTTCTTTCATGGGCAGATCATAAACATGAATCATTATAATATTTCGACACATGACATTTAACAATCAGT
>NW_018409395.1:0-200 GCF_002113885.1 Mizuhopecten yessoensis
AGTACACAAAAGAAGCTGACAAATATGGATGTTTGTTTTACCTATTTATTTTGTCTGTTTCATTTTCTACTAAAGGGATATTTAGTTATCAAACGTATATAATGTAAAAACAACATTAGGCGTCTGGGGAAAATTTACCATGGATCTCTATATAGGCTTTCTTGACCTAACGCGATTTATGGTCAATTTGTTCAGACGCC
>NW_018409396.1:0-200 GCF_002113885.1 Mizuhopecten yessoensis
GGTCGTTTCTTATGTTGTTCCAGTCAGCTTTGTTGTAGAGGTATAGGTTTCTAGGTTCTCTTCTTATTCTTTTAAGTCGAACGTCAATTTCAGTGTAGACTATGTCATGGTCAGATCTACCTATAGGTGGTGTGGTTTCAGTCTTGTTAATGATTGGTGGTCTGTTTGTAAGTGTCAGGTCGAGTATGTGGTTTCCTCTG
>NW_018409397.1:0-200 GCF_002113885.1 Mizuhopecten yessoensis
ACAACATATGGATAATAGTAATGGTTATAATTGTGAAAAAAAAAAGTAGTATTGCTGTCTTGTCCGCTAGTTGAGTTGACGGCACGTGGTATATATGTCACATGGTTGCTGCCTCACTTTCTAAACAACCACGTGACATATATAATAGATCTGCCCTAAATTTATGCGGGGCTTCCCCGAGATTTCAGTGGTCAAAACTG
>NW_018409398.1:0-200 GCF_002113885.1 Mizuhopecten yessoensis
TATTTAATTACGTGTTTATATAAGTTTTAATACCGCAATGAATAACAGTGCAGATATAACATGTAAAATAACACACGATCCCATAGAGGCCGTGTACCGTGTACTTTAGTAACTCTCTTTGTCAGGCACTGGTCAGGTAAACTCCGGTCAAAATTATATTTACCTGTTCTGTTACCTGGGACCAAACACATTCTTTACAT
>NW_018409399.1:0-200 GCF_002113885.1 Mizuhopecten yessoensis
GAGAGAGGAAACAGATAAAGGTATAATGGGGATTGTGGTGGAATATTTTTTAATAGTTATTTAGTGCGTTATTGGTACATACTCACTTATTCGGCTCTATCAATGGCTTTAAGTGGTTCCAAACAGTGACAGAAATCTCTCGTGTGAATGATGCAATATTTAAGTATAAACATCAAAGATTAAACTGTAGTAGTCTATCC
>NW_018409400.1:0-200 GCF_002113885.1 Mizuhopecten yessoensis
AGATTTTTTGGGTGCGCAAAATATTCGAGTAGAACCTTTTTTCCCAATTTTCAGCCTAAAAAAGTACCTGCGCAAATTAAACAGGTGCGCAAATTACATGGGTTTTTACGGTACCTTCTTATGAAATATACCGATTCAAATTTTTCTGAAATTCTTTCCCTAAGAGTAAAAATTATAATTATATTAAAGAAATCCTAAAT
>NW_018409401.1:0-200 GCF_002113885.1 Mizuhopecten yessoensis
CAATACCAATTAATGAGATGTGATGTGATGCTTACCTGCAAAACTTGTTTAGGCCGAGCGGAAAATGTAGTTCCTACTTGAAAACCAATGCATGCTGACATTGTTTCAGAGACGGCTTTTTATAGAAATACCAAACTCTGCCTATTTTCAAATCAGGCTTATTATCAAGATTTTAGGTCATGTTATATATTGGATAACAC
>NW_018409402.1:0-200 GCF_002113885.1 Mizuhopecten yessoensis
GGGTCAGGCCAACTGTTTATACAATGTTGGTTCCCCTTCACCAAAGGGTGTTTCATACCTAATTTGGACAAAATCCTGTCGTTCCTACAGAAAGGGAAGGATTTTGAAGAATTTGCTCTATTTCCCCTATTGAGCCCTGCCACTATGCCCCTTTGTTTATACAAAGTTGAGTCCCCTTGGCCCAAGGATGCTCCAGACTA
>NW_018409403.1:0-200 GCF_002113885.1 Mizuhopecten yessoensis
TCAGGGGAGACAACAGTAACGTACAGGTCAGGGGAGATAACAGTAGCATACAGGTCAGGGGAGATAACAGTAACGTACTTGTAAGGGAAGACAACAGTAACGTACAGGTCAAGGGAGAATACAGTAACGTACAGGTCAAGGGAGATTACAGTAATGTACAGGTCAGGGGAGACAACAGTAACATACAGGTCAGGGGAGAC
>NW_018409404.1:0-200 GCF_002113885.1 Mizuhopecten yessoensis
CTGGGTAGCGTTCCAATTTTGGAACCCTCATATATCGACGTGAATTATACGCTGTGGGTAGACAATAGAATGACTTGTCCCTTAACAATAACATTCTGTGACGTACACGTAATCGCCAGGTCTCTATTGATCACAGACAGTCACAGTCCATGGTCATCAATAAAGAGGAAGTCTTCACATTACAACATATACAATGGTTC
>NW_018409405.1:0-200 GCF_002113885.1 Mizuhopecten yessoensis
CAAGGAGTTTAAGAACCGTTATGAATTGAGAACATTTCAAAAAATATATTCATTGACCAATCGTCTTGATTTGTTGTTATTTGTGAAACCAACTGAAATGTTAAAACAGATATTTTCAAATGTTAACCATTTATAATCCTTGTCATTGGTTGTTGTTATAGGAACTTCAGATATGTTCTCATTTGTTAGCGGGAAAAAAA
>NW_018409406.1:0-200 GCF_002113885.1 Mizuhopecten yessoensis
ATGTAACAAGATGATACATGATGTAACAAGATGATACATGATGCAGTGTAATGATACATGATGTAGTGTAATAATACATGATGCAGTGTAATAATACATGATGCAGTGTAATAATACATGATGTAGTGAGATTATACATTATGTACAATGCAGTTTGATGGTTAGGTAGTGTGATGATACATGATTTAGTATGAAGATTA
>NW_018409407.1:0-200 GCF_002113885.1 Mizuhopecten yessoensis
AAGTAACTACATCAACATATCTTTCTGTACATCAGTAAGTTACTATATCAACATATCTTTCTGTACATCAGTAAGTAACAATATCAACAAATCTTTCTGTACATCAGTAAGTAACTACATGAACATATTTGTGTGTACATCAGAAAGTAACTATATCAACATATCTTTCTGTACATCAGTAAGGTACTACATCAACATAT
>NW_018409408.1:0-200 GCF_002113885.1 Mizuhopecten yessoensis
CCTTTCAGAATCTTCAAAAGAAATCGTTTGAAGTGTTTGGCATATTTGACCGCTGTGACCTTGAGAGTAGGTGAAGGTCATTTTCATTCTTATACTTTGTCGGGTTCTATCCCAGGAAGCCTCCAGCAGTTCTTCAGAAGAAGTCTTTTGAAGTGTTTGGCATATTTGACCACTGTGACCTTGAAAGCAGGTCAAGGTCA
>NW_018409409.1:0-200 GCF_002113885.1 Mizuhopecten yessoensis
AAATATTGGTTAATTTTCCCTTTGGGGCCAAGCCCTGGCCCCAGGAGTTGGGGTAGGAATCCCAATTTTACAATGATGAAGCCTCATCTACCAAGGATGATTCTGACCAAGTTTGAAAAATTAATATTAATTTCATGTTATTAATTAATATGTTAATCATCTTTTGCAGGGTTCCAGTATGCTCCCGGACGCCGAACAGC
>NW_018409410.1:0-200 GCF_002113885.1 Mizuhopecten yessoensis
CGCCCCATTAGAGCAACAAGGTGCTATGTCAGTTTTTGACAGTTTTGAGAAAAACGCATTTGAAAGTTTTAGTCCATTGTCGCCAAAGTGCTATCTGAGGCAGAGAAAAACTGGTAATATATTATTAAACATAATATTGAAAAGAAGACATACCAAAAATAATGAGGTCAAAGGTCAACTATAAATAGCATAGCATAGGT
>NW_018409411.1:0-200 GCF_002113885.1 Mizuhopecten yessoensis
GTGTCAACACAGCAAGACAAACCACACATGGTCATTACAGCAAAAAAACACAACACAACGTCATGACAGCAAGACAAACCACACAGCGTCATTTCAACAAATAAAACCCACACAACGTCATTACAGCAAGACAAACCACACAGCGTTATTACAGCAACACAAACCACACAGTGTTATTTCAGCAAGACAAACCACACATC
>NW_018409412.1:0-200 GCF_002113885.1 Mizuhopecten yessoensis
CACTTTGCAAGGCGGTTTATGCGCAAAAGTGCACACATTTTTGGCAATATATATATTTATGTTCATGTACCGTATAACCCAAAAATTACTCATGGTAATCCCTAATAGTTTCATTTAAAAAGACAGACATCTGGTTAATGATAAATGCATTTTTTATTTTTATACATTTAAGATGAAAAATAAAATTAATTTGCACAAAA
>NW_018409413.1:0-200 GCF_002113885.1 Mizuhopecten yessoensis
AAATGTTTCTGGATGTTGACACATCCATTTATTATCATAAATAGTATAATCTGTTATGTTGCGAACCAAAACTTGCAACTCTCACGCCGGAAATGACCATTTCCACTGCACATGCGCGCTGGCAACTTACACGGGACTTGCAACTCTCACGCTACAACGTCACCAAAAAAAGCAAATTCCGATGCCGCATTTCGGAAGAT
>NW_018409414.1:0-200 GCF_002113885.1 Mizuhopecten yessoensis
CAATACCAGTTTACCAGCCTACAAGAGGCTGAGATACATGTATTTCTATTGATATTTACTTACGTCAATTTATCAAGATTAGGTGAGCTATGCTGTTCTCCCACAATTCTTGTTACAACATGTCATCCATTTACAGAGGTATGTATGACATACTAGTGTTGTTGTTGTTGTTGTTGTTATTGTTGTTGTTGCTTAGTCCC
>NW_018409415.1:0-200 GCF_002113885.1 Mizuhopecten yessoensis
CCATTAACACATACTAAACCAAAAGTTAAACCATTAACATATACTTAACAAGAAGTTAAACCATTAACACATGCTAAAGTAGAAGTTAAACCATTAACACATGCTAAACCAGAAGTAAAACCATTAACACATGCTAAAGCAGAAGTAAACCATTAACATATACTAAACCCAAAGTTAAACCATTAACATATACTACACAA
>NW_018409416.1:0-200 GCF_002113885.1 Mizuhopecten yessoensis
CAGAGTTTAATTAAGATTGAAATAGGCATTCATACCAAGGACCAGGAACATGGAATTTGAACGAAATCTCATTTTTGACTATTCTCGAGTATAGGGTCCCAGGAGGTCTAGAAACCGTGCCGGTGCCCAACTTTTGAAAGGTTGCATGTGCAGGGGGTGCCACAGACAGTACTCACACAGAGTTTAATTAAGATTGAAAT
>NW_018409417.1:0-200 GCF_002113885.1 Mizuhopecten yessoensis
ATTATATTATTTTACAATAATACTTATTTCATTAAGGATAGGACTTATAAATGTGTGTCCTGTTATTGTACATTTGGTGTGTTGATAGTTCCCTGGGGTACCCCAAAGAGAGGCACACCACATCGAATTGTCTACAGTGTAGAAACATTGAACAAACGTAGACAGGGGTTCGTGATGTGGAACATCAATTCACCAACAAG
>NW_018409418.1:0-200 GCF_002113885.1 Mizuhopecten yessoensis
CTCTTTGGGCTTTCTCTAATTTTTCTGATTCAAATTTAGAACAACAATCCCATAGTTCACAAGCATATTCTAAAACTGGCAAAATGAATGACATATAAATTTGTAAAAGACTTTTCCAATTTATCAAATATTTCAAGATCCGTAAGACGTTAATTTTCTTCATAACTGAACTATAAATGGTATTAATATGATCCGCAAAG
>NW_018409419.1:0-200 GCF_002113885.1 Mizuhopecten yessoensis
ACAAGATTCATTCAAACATGACGTTCTGATGATTCAACGAAAATTCCATGACGTAGTTATTCTATTCTTCGCTATGCTACGCTTGAACACTACAACGACAAATCGGGTCTTTCAATCCTGTTGATTTCAGTTTGACAGTTATATATCAAATGGGTATGTCCCTTTCAAAGAAGTCTTCTTGCCATTTTCGCGGGAAAAAA
>NW_018409420.1:0-200 GCF_002113885.1 Mizuhopecten yessoensis
TGCGACGATGGTAACTACGGTAGCCGTGGTTGCTAGGACAATATATTTCCAGTGAATGTACATCGATATATGAGAAAATTTAGAAAACACGCAGCAACGCTATTTGTTTCCTCTCGTGGTTTTTAAATTTTTAAATTAAGCAATGTGAGAAGCCCTTCTATTCATTTACAACGGTCATCATGTACGCGCATTGACACACT
>NW_018409421.1:0-200 GCF_002113885.1 Mizuhopecten yessoensis
TGATATTAACCCTTGACATGTTGACATGATGAGTTGGTGATATTGTCCCTTGAGATGTTGACATGATGAGTTGGTGATATTAACCCTTGATATGTTGACATGATGATTTGGTGATATAAACCCTTGAGATGTTGACATGATGAGGTGGTGATATCGACCCTTGAGATGTTGACATGATGATTTGGTGATATTGACCCTTG
>NW_018409422.1:0-200 GCF_002113885.1 Mizuhopecten yessoensis
ATTAATGAGTGTAGATATGTATGTATGATAATCACTGGTGTATGATCATCAGTATCAATTAATGAATCCTACGATATATAATTCTTTGTTGAGAATAATATTGATGATTTTGATTTATTAAAGTTGCCATATGAATACACATACGATTGTAAAATTAGGTCCAAAGTAGTAAAAGGTCAGGAGGTAGATTCATTGTATTC
>NW_018409423.1:0-200 GCF_002113885.1 Mizuhopecten yessoensis
TTTTAGAGACATGTGATAAAGGCAAACCCTGGTCGGTACAAAAAACAATTGTAAGTGCATCGACCCACTGAGGATATTGGTTCATAATTGTTTTACCAGTATATCCTCGTTTTTCACATGAAGAGAGACAAACTTTTCTGTTTAATGAATTCTACATTTGCAAAACGGAAAAGTGTGCTCTGTTGCTTTTATAAAACCTT
>NW_018409424.1:0-200 GCF_002113885.1 Mizuhopecten yessoensis
TCATTGTTAGAGGTATCTAATGTAATTAGACATTTCATTGTTATAGGAATCAAGTGTAATTAGACATTTCATTGTTATCTGAATCTAGTGTAATTAGCCATTCTATTGTAATAGGAATCTAGTGTAATAAGACGTGTCATTGTAATAAGAATCTTTTGTAATTAAACATTTCATTGTTATAGGAATCTATTGAAACTAGA
>NW_018409425.1:0-200 GCF_002113885.1 Mizuhopecten yessoensis
CCGAAGGGCGTTTATGACCCGCCCTTCAACTAACACCAGACATGTAGGAGGTGGGCCGGATTGTTATATTTCCCTTCTTTTTTTGAAAGTTCAAGTTAAGATATATTGATAAAATTATATTTCAGCTGAATTGACCTGTATTTCAACCGTGTTTCTATTAATGATTAATGAAGGTAACTAGCAGACACAATCCTTTTTGT
>NW_018409426.1:0-200 GCF_002113885.1 Mizuhopecten yessoensis
TACAAATTACGTAACTTGATACAAAGTTCCTATTGTCTGTATTAATCACAGTGTGATAACAGTAACAATCGACACAGCTGAAAGAATTTTTTTCGCCTAGAAGTTGGTAAATATCCCCATTTACTACACATTTTTAAAGGGTGAAAGCAGCTAGCTTTTTTGTCGGTCGTTAATCTTATTTTTTCTATATATATATATAT
>NW_018409427.1:0-200 GCF_002113885.1 Mizuhopecten yessoensis
GGGGGGGTATCTGCATTGGTAGAGTAATAAAGGCATACTTTTAAGTAAGGTAACACTGCTGTAGTCAACCTTTAAGCAAATCTTTCGCTGTAAAAATGTATTAGTTTAGACATATTTTATTGCAATATAATAACAAAATGATTGGACACAAGTTATTGCAACTCATAAACGCCCTTTCTACCACACTAGGTGGGTGTTAT
>NW_018409428.1:0-200 GCF_002113885.1 Mizuhopecten yessoensis
AACCTCTCCTACATAACATTGACAAAGAAACCTCTCCTACATAACGTTCACAAAGAAACCTCTCCTACATAACGTTCACAAGGAAACCTATCCTACAAAACGTTCACAAAGAAACTTTTCCTGCATAACATTCACAAAGAAACCTCTCCTACATAACGTTCACATAGAAACCTTTCCTGTATACCATTCACAAAGAAACC
>NW_018409429.1:0-200 GCF_002113885.1 Mizuhopecten yessoensis
TTCTCTATACAGTTGGACATTGTAAGTCTGGACACTTTGCTTCTCAATACAGTTGGACAGTGTCAGTCTGGACACTTTGATTCACTATACATTTGGACATTGTAAGTGTAGACACTTTGCTTCTCTACACAGTTGGACATTGTAAGTATGTACATTTTACTTCTCTATACAGTTTGACATTGTAAGTATGTACACTTTAC
>NW_018409430.1:0-200 GCF_002113885.1 Mizuhopecten yessoensis
GAGAGTAGATAGTACCAATGTGGTAGTGACAGTTGTTAGACTTTGATGTAGAGAGTTGATAGTACTAATGTGGTGGTGACAGTTGTTAGACTTATGAAGTAGAGAGTAGATAGTACTAATGTGGTAGTGACAGTTGTTAGAATTATGGTGTAGAAAGTTGATAGTACCAATGTGGTAGTGACAGTTGTTAGACTTATGGT
>NW_018409431.1:0-200 GCF_002113885.1 Mizuhopecten yessoensis
AAGTATCCCTCTGTGTACTATAATACGTACCAGTAGTAAGCTTCCATGTGTGTACTATAATTCGTACCAGTAGTAAGTCTCCCTCTGTATACTATCATACGTACCGGTAGTAAGCCTCCCTCTTTGTACTATAATACGTACCAGTAGTAAGTCTTCCACTGTGTACTATAATACGGACCAGTAGTTAATGTCCATCTGTG
>NW_018409432.1:0-200 GCF_002113885.1 Mizuhopecten yessoensis
GAATACTATGACAATTCTGTAACAGAAGGCCTTTTAAACTTAACAAAAACAAACGAACAAGAGGTCATAGTATTATTATATTAATCATTAAACCCTTCTGCCAAACCCGATCAAAAGCCTTAGAAATATCGCATAATACCATACATACATATTGTATAACCCACCATCATCTGATGGTGGGCTATTCAAATCACCCTGCG
>NW_018409433.1:0-200 GCF_002113885.1 Mizuhopecten yessoensis
TACTGGCGATTAGAACATGAAATTTGGTTTAAACTCTCGACCGAATGTACTTTCCCCATTCTAACACACTTTAACAAATATACTCCGCTAATATGTTTAGAAACGATGTATTTCCTTGTACAAAAGTACGTAGTAAAGTAGGCCTACTCTGTGACCTGAACTGGCGACGTGTCATTCTGCAGCGAACTGACCAATCGGAA
>NW_018409434.1:0-200 GCF_002113885.1 Mizuhopecten yessoensis
AAAATAGGTAAAGGTCATTCATTTGAACAAACTTGGTAGCCCTTCGTCCAAGGATGCTACTGGCAAAATATCATCATCCTGGACTTCTTGGTTATTATTGCTTAAAATATAAAGTTGACGCCGGACGCCGCACCACGGCATAAGCTCACTTGGCCCATTGTCAAGGGAGACATTAGGAAGAAGAAAGTTGTTAAGAAAGA
>NW_018409435.1:0-200 GCF_002113885.1 Mizuhopecten yessoensis
AAGGGTCAAATTGACTGAAATTTCAAAAATCTTCTTCTCAAAACCTAGATATGGTAGAATCAAGTACTTTTCATAGATGGAAGGGTCTTAAGGTTTATGACCATGGGGTTTCACGTTTACCCCCTGGGGAAGGAGGAGGGGGGTTGGGGGGAATTTATTATGGTTTATAATGGCAAATAATACTTCTAATATTACATGTT
>NW_018409436.1:0-200 GCF_002113885.1 Mizuhopecten yessoensis
TGTCACCCAGCCACTCTCTTTATCTCTGTCATCCACTCATCCACTTTCTCTATCTCTGCTACCTTCCCACGTTCTCTCTTCATCTCTGTCACCGAGCCACTCTCTTTTTCTCTGTCACCCATCCATCCACCCTCTTTATCTCTGTCACCCACTCATCCACTCTCTCTCTCTCTCTCTCTCTCTCTCTCTCTCTCTCTCTC
>NW_018409437.1:0-200 GCF_002113885.1 Mizuhopecten yessoensis
TTAAGCAACAATGTGTCTTACAAAGAATTCATAAGTACATTCGTACGTTGCGCGTTTATTGCGTACAAGCTATTATCTGTGACCGTCAAATACAACAACAGTCAGGGTAAACATGGTATACGTCTGTCGTCATTGTAAGTCGTAATTACACTTTTATATTTGCACATAAATCATAATGAAGTATGGTAAAGGTGAGAGTG
>NW_018409438.1:0-200 GCF_002113885.1 Mizuhopecten yessoensis
TTTGATATCATTCGTCTTTACGCTTCCCGTGAGGTTTCGAGTCAGTCGATCGATAGATAGAGATATATATATATAGAGAGAGAGGGGGGGAGACGCCCAGCGAGATACTGACTTGAAGACAGATCGTTTTTCCGATCCATTGTACTCTAAGTAGAGACGAACTATTTTGTTTTCAAATATGATATGACATTGACTACGGA
>NW_018409439.1:0-200 GCF_002113885.1 Mizuhopecten yessoensis
TTGAAAAACTAAAGTAGAAAAAAATGTTCGAATATAACATGTACGCACTTTAGGTAAGAAACCATGCATTCAGGCAAAGGAGGGGTGCCAATTTGGGTCTTCTGGTAGCTATCACAGAGGGGATCTTGGCGGCCAGTACGAGATATGAGGGGGTCAACTGGGGGACCAAAAATCGGAACTATAAACGAATGTTTAAAATA
>NW_018409440.1:0-200 GCF_002113885.1 Mizuhopecten yessoensis
TCAAAGGGACCATTCAGTCTTGAAACTTTGCCATACAATTTAATACGTACATTGTTTGTGTATGAAGTAAAACTTTGATTTGACATATTTCCAAACTGAGGAATCTTATTGAAGATGTTGTTAACAAAATAAAAATATATTTGATAGAGTACTTAGACAAGCATATACCTATTTTCTATTTGCAGGTGTGCTCCCTAACC
>NW_018409441.1:0-200 GCF_002113885.1 Mizuhopecten yessoensis
ACGTGTACACTGAATCAAAATTAAATAAAAGTATTCCAGATTTAAAAGTGATTTATGTAATGAAGAGTTGCGCTTTTTTTGTTTTAAATGTATTTTTAATACGGAGGGGCAATGACTGTGTGATTTTTTATGGAGTAGAGTACGAGTTGTGTGGAAGACGGTTAGTGATGGAGTAGAGTACGAGTTGTGTGGGAGACGGT
>NW_018409442.1:0-200 GCF_002113885.1 Mizuhopecten yessoensis
ATCCAACTTTGAATTATTTGTCATTGCATTATTCTAAATCGAAAAGCTACGAGTTGTAGAATCCAGAAATAAACCTTGTCTTGGTACTTGCAGGAATTCAAATGAAATATGCATGGGCTAAGGTCAGGAATTAAAGGAACCCATCACGAGAGTGATTTCATGAAAACAAGTTCACATTTCTACATGTGTGTCTCGTGTTG
>NW_018409443.1:0-200 GCF_002113885.1 Mizuhopecten yessoensis
AAAATAACAATAAACAAGACTGACCGATAGGCCTTCTGCCTTCTTAGGGTTCATCATATGGACTAAAGAAGCCCAAGAAGGCAGAAAGGCCTAGCAATCAGTCCTGTAAATTGTTATTTTATGTTATACTTGTTTATACATATACGAAAATATATATTTGACGTATATCAGAGCTGCGGATATAAATCGGCTTAACGAGT
>NW_018409444.1:0-200 GCF_002113885.1 Mizuhopecten yessoensis
CTATCTTTGTTGTGAAGCGATAATTTGTTGTTTAGATGAAATCATTTATAAAACACAGTATACACATTGGGAAAGATAATCATCCAGAAAAAGAGTTTAAGTACAACAACATTTAGTTGTCCGTGACGGAGTAAAATCTGTCATTTCATTACCAATACCTAACCTGTAACAGCAATAATGAGTAACACTGAACATACACA
>NW_018409445.1:0-200 GCF_002113885.1 Mizuhopecten yessoensis
TTCTTTCAAATAAATAATTTTATTCGTTGATAAATTTCGAGACAAGGAGTTTTTAATGCATAAATTTTAATGCTTTTGATATATTCAATAAAATATTTAGTCTCGAAGAAATTAATTGGCTGTTTGTTTTTATTTCGTCATCGTTAAAGCGAAATATTTGTTTTAAATATTGAAATATCACTAAAATAAATAAAATCCAC
>NW_018409446.1:0-200 GCF_002113885.1 Mizuhopecten yessoensis
AAAATGGCACCATCTAGTCCCCTTCTGAAATTGAGAAAAGGGGTATTTACCAATCACAGTTTTCTTAATTTGGTAATAAAATAACAATTCACCGAGCAGGAGTTAATATGCAATGAATATTTCGCTTGAAATTTACCAACATCTTGCTTCAAATTTGTTAAACTGCTGTCAACTGTCTAAGCAGAGGTGAGGTTCTTAAT
>NW_018409447.1:0-200 GCF_002113885.1 Mizuhopecten yessoensis
CTCGAATTGTGTTCTGTGTTGAAAACTGGTGGCATTAAAAAAATAAAAAATAAATGATACGAAACTATGTCTAGTATCTCAAAAGTAATTTTAATATGTATTTTAAATAATTTTTGATTAAAAAAACCTATAACGTGTTTTCTGTGTATTTACTGTGCACTTTGATCAAATATAGATCCTGCCATTTAAACTCGTCCTGT
>NW_018409448.1:0-200 GCF_002113885.1 Mizuhopecten yessoensis
TACGTCTATTTGTCCAATTTGATAAACTTATATATTTGTATTCAATTATGGATTAGAAATATTAATTCTTAAAAGATGGTTATATATAAGAGCATTTTAGATGAAATCAATGTGTTGAAATTAAGTTACACGAAGAAATGAACAGTTATCTTTGTACCCATTTGAAAAATCTCATAGCAGAATTGCAACAAGTATAAATA
>NW_018409449.1:0-200 GCF_002113885.1 Mizuhopecten yessoensis
GTCGTCCACTCGACATTATATGTCAGACAGGCGTTTGTTTATTTACATCACCGGAACACCTCCGTCGGTATCAACGGCAGTCCAATTACAGACCTTTCATCAACATTAGCACTCGGAACACCCAGGCCGATTCACTCCATTTAATGATGAAATGGACTGCAATCGGGGCGAGGTGTACCAAATGCAACAATTGACCGAAA
>NW_018409450.1:0-200 GCF_002113885.1 Mizuhopecten yessoensis
GTAAAACAATATCACGATAATATCACACAAATTAAACTGTTTGCAAGTTATGATTATGAGCTTAAGTTTGCGTGTTGTGAAAATTTACTTATGTCATGAAAATATATTTGCTTGTCATGAATTTAACAAGTGAAAAACATATGAAAATAATTTCCAAGTGGGAAACATTTGAACAAACATAACATTTTATAGTTTTAAAC
>NW_018409451.1:0-200 GCF_002113885.1 Mizuhopecten yessoensis
ATAAATTGTACAGATATGGATAAGGAAATTCAAGTTCTTTATTACTTACATGTATCAGTTACAACATATATACAGGAAGACAAAATACAACATGATACACACGGTATACGTAGACACCACATAACAAGATGACAGCGAGTGATACAGCTTGGTTTACCTGTGTATCTGCTGTCTGACACAAGGGTGTTACAATACACAGG
>NW_018409452.1:0-200 GCF_002113885.1 Mizuhopecten yessoensis
TCTCTTTCTTTTGTTTTGGTAAACTCAAAACATTTAACTTACCTGGGCTAGCATTAGAATGGACAATATATAAAGCCACGCCATATTGCTGATCCTTTATCTGCTTTCCTTCAGCACAAACAGCGTATCCTGGTGAACAGCTTTACTGATAACATTCTAAACGCCACCTAGACACGACAGCGTTATCGGACAAGTTAGAA
>NW_018409453.1:0-200 GCF_002113885.1 Mizuhopecten yessoensis
GTCGAAGTGGCACCAACAGACTGCAAGACGACAGCTTTTATTACTTGATTCAGATAGTTCGAAAACACAAGGATATACACCCTGTCACCTCCGTGGAGCTCTGGAGCTGGTAGATCTACTCAAACTTTATCCAATGTGACATTGAGTTAATATATATGTAGGACAAGAAACATCTTGGGTGCCCACCATTGGAGGTGTAG
>NW_018409454.1:0-200 GCF_002113885.1 Mizuhopecten yessoensis
GCGTACATTAATGTAGTGTTGATAAAACCAAAAACGCTGTGCAACTATTTCAAAAGCAGCAGACTTTTCCTTTAAACATTTATTCATTCATTCATTCATTAATTCTTTATTACACTTAACTTTGCAGTGTATCAGTACAGTGCATATATACAGTGCAAGTTTTCAAGTACAAATATAGACATGCATACAGTACATGATAC
>NW_018409455.1:0-200 GCF_002113885.1 Mizuhopecten yessoensis
TTTGTCTACAAAACTAATCAAAACTAAGTATGTAAAATAATAAATAAAATTAAACTTTCTTTTTTGAATTTTTCATACACCTCATATTTAATGTATGAATAAATAATATGAATCTTCATTGCATTTTATCATAGGTGATTTTTTATAAAAATATTTTTATAACTACAGGTGACACTCGATCAACACCAATCAATGACATA
>NW_018409456.1:0-200 GCF_002113885.1 Mizuhopecten yessoensis
AGCAAAGGTCCGTAATACAGAATCAATATCCGGGTATCGACACTCTGGTAACAAATTAGTATGCACATTCGATATCCTAGGATTCGGCTCTCGATATACCACAAATTCAAACCTTGGAATAATTCGTGACCTTTCAATCAGGGCATTGCATCAATGTCACAGAAAAACAGGACAAGTCTCCTTCAATCACCCCCAATGTG
>NW_018409457.1:0-200 GCF_002113885.1 Mizuhopecten yessoensis
CTGTCACATATGAGGATTATATATACATGTACCAACCGATATTTGTTTGACAAAAAAGGATAGAAACAAAATGTATTGACTTCAGTTTATGTAATCACAAACTCATACGAAATTGTACACTCATCTTTTAAGTATAAGCAGATCGTATGCATTAAATATGTTATCCACAAATACACTGTAATCAGCCTTCTTATCATATG
>NW_018409458.1:0-200 GCF_002113885.1 Mizuhopecten yessoensis
ACCATTTACTCTTGTGTACATGATAATCGATTGTATATTGTATATGCGGATGCAATTACTACATAAATATATAACGTAAAGCAAATATTTAGTTCGTATTCCGAAAGATTTTCCCAATGTGAACGTTTCGATAAATAACATAAAAATGTGTATAGAGTATACTAGTACCTCGACATGGTCACTGATGTTTTTGTAGCTGA
>NW_018409459.1:0-200 GCF_002113885.1 Mizuhopecten yessoensis
GTAATATTGGAGTTTTACTTTATACACAAACATGTATGTATGAAATGTGTCCAACGTTTAAAGACCCGACTGGTCTTTGTCAAGCTATGATATATGGTTTCACTATAGTATGATATTATAAGTACTTACCCCGACAGAATCAATGAAAGCAATATTAATCCTGCTATGACAAAGAAAACCAATCCGGGGAAGAATGTCAC
>NW_018409460.1:0-200 GCF_002113885.1 Mizuhopecten yessoensis
CTTATATGTGTAACACCTCAATATTCCTTGAAAGTAAGAACGATCTGAGCCGTGATGGAATAAATTATCGTACAGTGTTACATATTTTTGTATTCCCGGTAATGTCATCCTAATATAATTTAGCACGTCACGCTGTTACATGCATTAACTTGCATAATATGTCGATAGCAATAGTACCTTAACGCCCGAGCTTTCGCGCT
>NW_018409461.1:0-200 GCF_002113885.1 Mizuhopecten yessoensis
AAAACAAAGGGATATGTACCAAGAAAGATGAACGTGAAACACTTACAGGTGGTAGCACCTTTAAAATCTGGTAACGATTATACAGAATGACAAAACTAAAGTATACTGCTAGGGTTGATGCTAGGGGCCAAAATGTTGGAAATCTAAATAGGTCTAAACATTTGTCAGAACCTATGTGGTGAGAAGCGGTTTAAAGATAG
>NW_018409462.1:0-200 GCF_002113885.1 Mizuhopecten yessoensis
CATCCACATCGATTCGAAAATTATCTTCTTTGGTTCCTAAACTTTCAGACTCCGACATCCTAAATCGCCGTCAGTGTCTGTGTAGTTAGCGCGCTTGAACACCGTCGAGTTTACCATCGATCCCGCGAACTGTAAACGTTCTGATGATTCTGTATATAGCCTCTAAAATCAATAACGTGGTAAAAGTTGTTTCTGTATAT
>NW_018409463.1:0-200 GCF_002113885.1 Mizuhopecten yessoensis
ATATATATATATATAGAAAAAATAAGATTAACGACCGACAAAAAAACTAGCTGCTTTCACCCTTTAAAAATGTGTAGTAAATGGGGATATTTACCAACTTCTAGGCGAAAAAAATTCTTTCAGCTGTGTCGATTGTTACTGTTAGCACACTGTGCTTAATACAGACAATAGGAACTTTGTATCAAGTTACGTAATTTGTA
>NW_018409464.1:0-200 GCF_002113885.1 Mizuhopecten yessoensis
AACGCAGTATTTAAATTCACACCTTCTATGAAGGGATTGTGTTTTCCCATATTAAGACAAAATGCGAATATTTATCGCTTTTGCAAAGTAACGCCGCTTGGGCGGTGACTTACATCACATACTATATAATAGGTAATAACTGGTTTACTTAACCCCATCCTCGATACCCCTGGGGTAACGCTCATTTTCGCTCTCTGCAC
>NW_018409465.1:0-200 GCF_002113885.1 Mizuhopecten yessoensis
CGTTCAACTAGTGACTGTGCCGTTGCAGTCTTTATCTTTTTGTGTCGTTGATTGACACCCTTGCATGTGAGGGATCGGGAAAAGAATACGCCTGCTTTTACCAACTGCATGTATCGTAGGAGGCGACTAATGTTAGAACCGCCAGCAGGGGTCACAAAAGCGACCAAAATAAATCTGCTGCAACGCCTCACTTTTGGCCT
>NW_018409466.1:0-200 GCF_002113885.1 Mizuhopecten yessoensis
TGGAATACTGGAACCCCATTCGTAAATCCTAAAATATTAATTTCATGAAAAACTATACAGTATGGTTCAAGGCACAATTTAGCTAGCACTATATCTATTACATGTATTACCAACTTTTTTCCCTCAAAACACTGACCAAGTTGAATTGATTCAATCAATACAAAATATTATCTGAAGCAAAGCATTTTGGCAAAAACAAC
>NW_018409467.1:0-200 GCF_002113885.1 Mizuhopecten yessoensis
ATTTCCTGCTTGGAGATGACCACGTTGGTTTTCTCTGGGTAATTTTCGGTTTTCTCTCACATTAAACCCCCCAGTCTCATGCCAAAGTCCCATCAAGATCCCAACAGGTGATGATTATTATAAGTTGATAAAATTTGTTGTAAAATATATAAAACTTAATTTGCTTTGTATTTTTGTGTGATATTAATGAAGCCTTATGC
>NW_018409468.1:0-200 GCF_002113885.1 Mizuhopecten yessoensis
ACAATTACCTTAAATACCAACACTAACAGTTACGCTATTTAGTATAACTAACATTAATAATTACACATGCACATTTTATAAAGTTACTTTATTACACATTTAAGTAATGACCTAACTAAATATACCAACAACAATAGCTACCTCGGTTTATATTAACGAAGTCAAGGTATAAACACTCGACGTTTCCTTAATGAATTTGA
>NW_018409469.1:0-200 GCF_002113885.1 Mizuhopecten yessoensis
TTGAACCATATACTTCACTGATCGTGTTTCTTAGTTGGTTATAGCCATACCGTGATCGGATGCACAGAATCTGAATTCCGGCCTGCTTATGTTGTATTTTCACTCTCAGAACACCGTTTGATTAATTTACCTTTAACTCATTCTTGAAAAATAACCCAGGACAAATCGCATGCTGTATAATTTTTTCTGAAAGGATTTAT
>NW_018409470.1:0-200 GCF_002113885.1 Mizuhopecten yessoensis
AATAAGGTAATTTAATAACGCGGTCTTAATTTTGCTGATAGTTAAACCTTGATCTTTCAGTATCTGAAACGTTCTACCGTGGACTACTTGTAATAATGATGGAAATTTGATGTTAATGTTGCACACTAAACGGCTTGTTTTTCTTTAAAAAAAAAAAAACATTTCTCACATGAAATACAGGGAGTAGTCATATCCACATT
>NW_018409471.1:0-200 GCF_002113885.1 Mizuhopecten yessoensis
ATATTATACAGCTTGTTGTTTCCATTCGAAGAACAAATGTTTTGAGTAACTGTCACGAACGTTGGTGTTGCATTGTGTAAAAGAAAACGCTCAGTTTCTTTCATAACGACACCTTGTTAATATTTATTTTGTTTTGCTTTATTTGTTTTTGTACGAAAAATATGATCGACAATTAAACTTCTTGTTGACTTTTATCAGTA
>NW_018409472.1:0-200 GCF_002113885.1 Mizuhopecten yessoensis
GATCCAAAACTGTTAAGAATTTGTAACGAAGAAATGTAACCATAAAGATCTTTTATCATCCAAACACTTATAATTTTAGTAGTTTGGGTAAGTAAGTTAGTATTTGAATAACATATCCAATCTCAATATTTTCTAATTATGGGTGAAGTGTTTGTGGTCTAGATATATCAGGTACTACCTCCTACACACAGTGGTAAAAA
>NW_018409473.1:0-200 GCF_002113885.1 Mizuhopecten yessoensis
CCAACTACTTGGAATCGTGTGCAGTCTCCGTGTGTGTGTCCTTTTTGGTAATTGTGTCTGCAAAAAAATGATTTTATTTTCCCACAGTATATCAGTTTCCTGTATTTAAGAGACAGACGCCCTGGCAACTTAGTCTTTGTGGATACGACACATGCTTTATTGACATCATTCATTAACTCTATCCGCTATATTATCCCTAT
>NW_018409474.1:0-200 GCF_002113885.1 Mizuhopecten yessoensis
AAGTGAGAATATATACAAAATGACCAATTATTACAACCATCAGCTCAGGTGATCGTACACCTCTTCAAAAGAGTAGGTCATATATCGAGAGGCGCTGTTCATCGAATGCGGTTTACCGTTTGTCAACCATATCCGAAGTGCATGTTACTTATCCTTTCCCAAGAATACTAGTCGGTTTACAACCGCAACCTGTATATCTT
>NW_018409475.1:0-200 GCF_002113885.1 Mizuhopecten yessoensis
TGTAAATGAATCCCGCCTTACTGTATTCCCAAATTAATTGTCTATGAAATATACTTACTGAGGATACATTAAACTATTTCCTGCATGTATATTGAAATATGCTAGTAAACTATCTTGCTAATTAATAAATACGTGTGTGTTTGTTGTGTAAATACATTTTATATAGAACATTTGCTAAACATATAATGTGTTTGTTGATG
>NW_018409476.1:0-200 GCF_002113885.1 Mizuhopecten yessoensis
CCACTACATAACAGGGGATTCGTGCCATATTCACTAAGTAACAGGGGATTACTGACACATTCACCACATAACAGGGACTTCCTGTCACATTCACCACCTAACAGGGAATTACCTTCACATTCACCATAGAACATGGGATTACTGTTACATCCACATCATAACAGGGGATTACTGTCATATTCAACATAGAATAGGGTTTT
>NW_018409477.1:0-200 GCF_002113885.1 Mizuhopecten yessoensis
TAATATATTAATACACAATAATTTAAATCATGAATATTTACAAACATTCGCAACTATTTAAGTGTTCAATGTAGTTGCTTCTTATACAGCAACACATACAAGTAGGCGTAACAAGTCGTACATGTTTCGTCAGTAAATTGAAGTAGTTATCATGATTTGCTTGCATAACACACAGTGTTGACTTTGAATATCTGAGATTT
>NW_018409478.1:0-200 GCF_002113885.1 Mizuhopecten yessoensis
CTTTACTCCGCTTGTTCCAGTCTACTCATCTGTAAACGAGTACGTATTTGGGCAGTGCTAGAATCGTATAATGCTAGCTGTGAGCGCCGAAAAGGCATCACCGGCTGTATGTTTCCCAGGGAAGTGACAAAGATATTGACTGGTTGCAAAGGCCTTATAACCACGGATGATAATTTGTGAACCGCTTTGAGACGACCTAC
>NW_018409479.1:0-201 GCF_002113885.1 Mizuhopecten yessoensis
TTTTACACTTACAGTCGTAAAAGCGGTCTGCACACTCTTTAAAAACTTAGAAACACTTATACACGGAATGGCAATTCTTATCATACTAGCATCAATTCCGGTCACCACAAAACAAATTATTCATTTAATTGCAAATTAACCAGCAAACAAATTTGCATACTTAATCTGTTTGCTAAACAATGATTTAAAATGTTACAACAG
>NW_018409480.1:0-201 GCF_002113885.1 Mizuhopecten yessoensis
TTCCTTAGGTACCTATGGTTAGCCTGATGTTTCCAATTAGGTACCTTTGGTTAATGATTCCTTAGGTACCTCTGGCTAATGATTCCTTAGGTACCCCTGGTTAATGATTCCTTAGGTACCCCTGGTTAGCCCGATGTTTCCTTAAGTACCTCNTCGTAGGTACCTCTGGTTAGCCCGATGTTTCCTTAGGTACCTCTGGTT
>NW_018409481.1:0-201 GCF_002113885.1 Mizuhopecten yessoensis
AACAATATGTACAGTACGACGTTGGAGTTGATGTGCTGACAATATTAACAGTACAACGTCGGAGTTGCTGTGCTGACAATATGTACAGTACAACGTCGGATTTGCTGTAATGACAATATATACAGTACAACGTCGGAGTTGATGTNAGTACAACGCCGGAGTTGCTGTGCTGACAATATGTACAGTACAACGTCGGATTAG
>NW_018409482.1:0-201 GCF_002113885.1 Mizuhopecten yessoensis
TCTCAGCACTAACTCTAATAGTTACCACTATAGGACAGTCATCTCCTAGCACTAACTCTAATAGTTACCACTATGAGACAGTCATCTCTCAGCACTAACCTTAATAATATGGGACAGGCATCTATCAGCACTAACTCTAATAGTTACCAGTTTTGAACAGGCATCTCTCAGCACTAGCTCTAATAGTAACCACTATGGGAC
>NW_018409483.1:0-201 GCF_002113885.1 Mizuhopecten yessoensis
AGTTTTTTATCGTGTGTACATACTAACTTGGACCAGGTATCGTGTTAACATAGCAACTGGGACCAGTTTATTATTTTCTTGTGCATATACTAACTTGGACCAGGTATCGTGTGTACATAGCAACTGGGACAATGTATCGTGTGTACATAACAACTTTGACCGGGTTTCGTGTGAACATAATAACTGGGACCAGGTATCGTG
>NW_018409484.1:0-201 GCF_002113885.1 Mizuhopecten yessoensis
TAGTTTGTTACAGTGTATTATTAGGGAGGTATGTTTTAGGGTGTATAGTAGTTTGTTACAGTGTATTATTAGGGAGGTATGTTTTAGGGTGTAGTGTAGTGTGTTACTGTGTATTATTAGTGAGGTATGTGTTTGGTGGTGTTGTGTTGTGTGTTACTAGTATAATTAGGGAGGTATGTGTGCGGGGGTCGGGTGGGGGGG
>NW_018409485.1:0-201 GCF_002113885.1 Mizuhopecten yessoensis
TATTGTCTGTTTTCATTCTCTTCGTAGAGCCTACAACTAGCAGACTTATTGTCTGTTTTCATCCTCTTGGTAGAGCCTACAAGTAGTAGACATATTGTCTGTTTTCATTCTCTTCGTAGAGCCTACAACTAGCAGACATATTGTCTGTTTTCATCCTCTTGGTAGAGCCTACAACTAGTAGACATATTGTCAGTTGTCAGT
>NW_018409486.1:0-201 GCF_002113885.1 Mizuhopecten yessoensis
TACAGTTTTGATAACTGACACACGGATGCACATTATCTTTCTGAAATGTTTAAGTTCGCTTTAAATGAATAAAGAAACAAGATATTTCGAAAATTTCGTTCACTTTAAACACATAAGTGTACGTAACTTAAATGGTATTTTTTCTACTAAAAGCCGTTGTGGAGATCATTGTCATTATCACTCGAAGTTTCAACAACCCGG
>NW_018409487.1:0-201 GCF_002113885.1 Mizuhopecten yessoensis
GTGTCAGTGTTATATTGTGTGTTCTGTGTCAGTGTTTTATTGTGTGTTCTGTCAGTGTTATATTGTGTGTTCTGTGTCAGTGTTATATTGTGTGTCCTGTGTCAGTGTTATATTGTGTGTTCTGTGTCAGTGTTATATTATGTGTTCTGTGTCAGCGTTATATTGTGTTCTGTCAGTGTTATATTGTGTGTTCTGTGTCAG
>NW_018409488.1:0-201 GCF_002113885.1 Mizuhopecten yessoensis
CTGCCAGTAAAGATAACTATTTTAAACATTGTTCAGTTAATAATTGTGCACATACACACCTCGTGAAAATAAAGCCTGCCATGTTTCAACAATCTTGTTGAAAAACTGAGAGCACAGATTTCTGGACAAGATTGAAATGTTGAAGCATAAAAGGGTAATAGTACTGTGAAATATGACCAAAATTAAATTCCAATTCAGAAA
>NW_018409489.1:0-201 GCF_002113885.1 Mizuhopecten yessoensis
ATCTACTAAACATCAATAAAAAGACAACATTATCTTTATCATCTTTGTCGCTATCATAACATCGTATTCAGGCATTAAAACTATTTTCCTGATATTTTTCTTTACATATTTCGATCTTATTAAAACTTCTTAATCCTACAAAACAATTACAGGGTACGGGACATTATAGTGAGTAAAAGGATTTTAAAACTAATCAAAGTT
>NW_018409490.1:0-201 GCF_002113885.1 Mizuhopecten yessoensis
TTATGAGTATACGAAAAAAGATGAATTTGAATTTAAAACACATTATCAAGTTCAGTAGAAAAGACATAAACTTGGCGCCTTCGTGATTACCCATGCCTTCTTTCGTTTTACCTATGATATTGTCTATGTGTAACCCTCTACGTAGTCTGATTATGACTACCTTGTCAATATAAGCTATCTAAAGTGTCTACCTATAGTACC
>NW_018409491.1:0-201 GCF_002113885.1 Mizuhopecten yessoensis
GCCTCTCTATATTATAATCACTGCTAAAACATTTTACCAGTTTACTTAAGCCTCTCTATAATCACTGCTAAAACATTTTACCAGTTTACAAAAGCCTCTCTATAATCACTGCTAAAAAATTTACCAGTTTACGAAAGCCTCTCTATATTATAATCCCTGCTAAAACATTTTACCAGTTTACGAAAGCCTCTCTATATTATA
>NW_018409492.1:0-201 GCF_002113885.1 Mizuhopecten yessoensis
CCGGATCAAGTCTCACCTGTATAGCTGGATTGTCCGGATCAAGTCTAACCTGTATAACTGGATTGTCCGGATCAAGTCTCGCCTGTATAATTGGATTGTCTGGATCAAGTCTCACCTGTATAGCTGGATTGTCCGGATCAATTCTTGCCTGTAAGCCTGGATTGTCTTGCTTAAGGCTCACCTGTAATATGTAAATTACGA
>NW_018409493.1:0-201 GCF_002113885.1 Mizuhopecten yessoensis
TAAGGTGTGAAGGTCACACCCTACAACGGGAGGTATATATAAGATGGAAAGGTCACACTCTACAACGGAAGGTATATATAAGGTGCAAAGGTCACTCCCTAAAACAGGAGGTATATGTAAGGTCAAACCCTTTAACGGGAAGTATATGTAAAGTGTAAAGGTCACACCCTACAACGGGAGGTATATGTAAAGGTCACAACC
>NW_018409494.1:0-201 GCF_002113885.1 Mizuhopecten yessoensis
CTACTGTTGTTAGTGACACCAAGACAGATCACGTGTACGTGTTCGGTTCTCAAAATACTGTTGTTAGTGACACCAAGACAGATAATGTGTAAGCGTTCGTTACTCACAGTACTGTTGTTAGTGACACCAAGACAGATAACGTGTACGTGATCGTTTCTCACAGTACTGTTGTTAGTGATACCAATACAGATCACGTGTACG
>NW_018409495.1:0-201 GCF_002113885.1 Mizuhopecten yessoensis
AGACAGATACACAACAACTGACGTACAGACGGATACACAACAACTAAATTACAGACAGATACACAACAACTGACTTACAGACAGATACACAACAACTGACTTACAGACAGATACACANTACGGATACACAACAACTGACTTACAGACAGATACACGACAACTGACTTACAGACAGATACATAACAATTGACTTACAGACAG
>NW_018409496.1:0-201 GCF_002113885.1 Mizuhopecten yessoensis
CTCCTCTGTGTAACAAACTCTTTACCTCCCCTCTGTGTAACAAACCCTTTGACTCTCCTCTGTGTAACAAACTCATTGACTCTCTTCTGTGTAACAAACTCATTGACTCTCCTCTGTGTAACAAACTCTTTGACTCTCCTCTGTGNATTTACCTACCCTCTGTGTAACACACTCATTGACTCTCCTCTGTGTAACAAACTC
>NW_018409497.1:0-201 GCF_002113885.1 Mizuhopecten yessoensis
CCACAGGGAGAGGTACGTATGTGATAATCCCCGCGAAGTTGTTATGTGATAATCCCAGCGAAGTTGTTACCACAGGGAGAGGTACGTGTGTAATTATCCCCCACGAGGTTAATACCACAGGGAGAGGTACGTGTGAAATAATCCCTCCGAAGTTGGTACCACAGGGAGGGGTACGTAGATAATAATCCCCACGAAGTTATT
>NW_018409498.1:0-201 GCF_002113885.1 Mizuhopecten yessoensis
TTTACTAGGTTACGTACTACATAGATGAACTCCGTTTAACTAGGTTACTTACTACATAGAGGAACCCCGTTTTACTAGGTTACATACTACATAGAGGAACCCCGTTTTACTAGGTTACATACTACATAGAGAGGAACCCCGTTTTACNTCCTACAAAGAGGAACCCGTTTTACTAGGTTACGTACTACATAGATGGACCCC
>NW_018409499.1:0-201 GCF_002113885.1 Mizuhopecten yessoensis
TTTGTTCAGTGTAATGATTTCATTTCACTGTTTGTTCAGTGTAATGACTTTATATCAATTAAAACATTTCTAACATCTCTTATTGAATACTTGTTTCTTTGTTTGTGTTTTTAAATTCTATTTTAGAAAACTTCTGTTGACCCATGCATCACCATAAACAGGTTATGTTAATTCTGAGGGTATTATACAATACATGTCCTA
>NW_018409500.1:0-201 GCF_002113885.1 Mizuhopecten yessoensis
ATGCCAGGTGCAGCGCGCAGATCTCCCCGTATTCGAGGTGTCGGTCAATGCTAACGTTATATTTGCGACATGCTTTCCTATTAATTCCCTGTGTTGCCATGGCTACCTGAACTGCATGTATGTATTTACACCTGGAAATTGTTTACAAAGTTTGTAAAAAATAATGACCTTCACCTATTTTCAAGGTCACAGGGGTCAAAT
>NW_018409501.1:0-201 GCF_002113885.1 Mizuhopecten yessoensis
AACTTCAACACCCGAGGTAAGAGCTTCAGTCCCTCCCCAAAACCAGCACCCGAGGGCAGAGTTTCTGTCCCTCCCTAAAACAAACACCCGAGGTTAGAGCTTCTGTCCCTCCCCAAAACCAACACCCGAGGTAAGAGTTGGGTTGTTTTTTTTGGGTTTTTTTTGTTTTTTTGTAATTTTCTTTTTATTCAAGATTTTTTT
>NW_018409502.1:0-201 GCF_002113885.1 Mizuhopecten yessoensis
TACAAACCAAATATAGGATGTGATCGATTTAATACATTAATTTAAGTTTGATGTTTCAAAGAAAAAAAACAGATTATTAAATTAAGGGAAATTGTATCATTAACTTAAATCCTGAAATTGACCTAATATTTTTGGTAAGCTACAACTTGATAAGACTCTAACAAATTTAAAACCTCGGCCAATCATTACAATTATATCCAA
>NW_018409503.1:0-201 GCF_002113885.1 Mizuhopecten yessoensis
GGATAAACCTTATAGATATATACTGGATATTCTTTATAGATATATTCTGAATAAATTATAAAGATATACACTTGATATACTATATAGAAATATATATACTGGATAAACTATATAATTCCACACTGGATATACTATATAGGTATATACTGGATATACTATAGAAAAAATTAAATTAACGACCGACTAAAAAACTAGCTGCTT
>NW_018409504.1:0-201 GCF_002113885.1 Mizuhopecten yessoensis
AAGGAGTTATCTTTCTTCCTAACTAGTACGATGTTACTCGCAAAAAGACTGTTTATGGGTAGGATAATTCCGTTTAGACTTGCTGATCCCTCGACTAGCATAGTAAACAGGTCGTAACTGACCACCCTGCTGCTGGAAAAGCACGGCCCCAAATCAATGACAAGAAGCATTAACATGAAGCTCAAATGGCAACGAATAATC
>NW_018409505.1:0-201 GCF_002113885.1 Mizuhopecten yessoensis
ATTAGAGTTCTAGATGTTTTATGTTTCCAATTTATCTAACAACTTAAATGTATATTAAGGATGTACACCTCTGAGAAGTCAAAAAATTCCTGTATTAAACTTTTTTTCTTATGTTGATTTTTGGAAAAAGGAGATAATGGCAGAGTAGAAAATGCAAAAAAAAAAAATATGTCCGTGTGTTCGTTTTTGTGCTATGATCGG
>NW_018409506.1:0-201 GCF_002113885.1 Mizuhopecten yessoensis
AAGGCTGATGTCTAAATATTTCACCTTAGACAGTAGGAATAGGCTTATGTCTAAATACTCCCCCTTAGACAGTAGGAATAGGCTTATGTCTAAATAATCCCCCTTAGACAGTAGGAATAGGCTGATGGCTAAATACTCCCCCTTAGACAGTAGGAATAGGCTGATGTTTAAATATTTCACCTTAGACAGTAGGAATAGGCT
>NW_018409507.1:0-201 GCF_002113885.1 Mizuhopecten yessoensis
CATCTAGATAAATATTGTCTCGGGGGAACTCCGCATGGGGGTAGTGTGTGACATCTAGATAAATATTGTCTCGGGGGAACTCCGCATGGGGGTAGTGTGTGACATCTAGATAAATATTGTCTCGGGGGAACTCCGCATGGGGGTAGTAGGTGACATCTATATAAATATTATCTCAGGGGAACACCACATAGGGTAGTAGAT
>NW_018409508.1:0-201 GCF_002113885.1 Mizuhopecten yessoensis
TTCTGTTTACATTCAAGTTCTTTTCTCCGTTCACTTGCTCGATAACTTTCTTCAGATCTACGGCTCTGTTTCTTTTTTGCTTCTTTGTCTTTAAAGCTTTCATCAGTTCTAGCTTTCTGTTTACATTCAAGTTCTTTTCTCCGTACACTTGCTCGATAAGTTTCATCAGATCTACGGCTCTGTTTCTTTTTTGCTTCTTTG
>NW_018409509.1:0-201 GCF_002113885.1 Mizuhopecten yessoensis
GTTGAGTATAATGTAAGGTAGTACTGAATATAATGTAAGGTAGTATTGAGCATAATGTAAGGTAGTATTAAGAATAATGTAAGGTAGTACTGAATATAATGAAAGGTAGTACTGAGTATAATGTAAGGTAGTATATTTTGAGTATAATGTAAGGTTGTATTGAGTATAATGTAAAGCTGTAATTGTACTGAGTATAATGTA
>NW_018409510.1:0-201 GCF_002113885.1 Mizuhopecten yessoensis
TATCACTACAGGTATACAATAGACATGTACATCTGACCTTATCACCACAGGTTTACAATAGACATGTAAATCTGACCTTACTTATCACTGCAGGTATACAATAGACATGTAAATCTGACCTTNTACTACAGGTATACAATAGACATGTAAATCTGACCTTATCACTGCAGGTATACAATAGACATGTAAATCTGACCTTAC
>NW_018409511.1:0-201 GCF_002113885.1 Mizuhopecten yessoensis
AACAATATCACAGTCTCCTCTTAACAATGTCACAGTCTCTTCTTATCAATTCCACATTCTCCTCTTAATGATATCACAGTCTCCTCTTGACAATGTCACAGTCTCCACCAGACAATACCACAGTCTCCACTTAACAATACCACAGTCTCCTCTTATTGATATCACAGTCTCCTCTTGACAATGTCACATTCTCCTTTTAAC
>NW_018409512.1:0-201 GCF_002113885.1 Mizuhopecten yessoensis
CTTCCTGTCCTGTATGTCCCCACCCAGTCGTGTACTTCCCCACCCGACCGTTTACTTTCCCACCCCACCGTTTACCTCCCCTTCCTGTCCTGTATGTCCCCACCCAGTCATGTACTTCCCCACCCAATCATGTACTTTCCCACCCAGTCATGTACTTCCCCACCCCATCATGTACTTTCCCACCCCACCGTTTACCTCCCC
>NW_018409513.1:0-201 GCF_002113885.1 Mizuhopecten yessoensis
TTTGTGGTGTTTAACACCTACTTCTAGTAGTTGTTTGTGGTGTTTCACAACTTCTTCTAGTAGTTGTTTGTGGTGTTTAACACATACTTCTAATAGTTGTTTGTGGTGTTTAAACCCTCCCTCTAATAGCTGTTTGTGGTGTATAACACCTCCCTTTAGTAGTTGTTTGTGGTGTTTAACACCTACTTCTAGTAGTTGTTT
>NW_018409514.1:0-201 GCF_002113885.1 Mizuhopecten yessoensis
GATAATTGTACAGAACACTCATCTTACAGATTTCATACTACTCTTATCACTATATGTCATACATATAAACTTATTACACAGCCTTTGCCTGACTGACATTCATCATTAAACCATATACCCATTCGTACATACAAATTAAATTACTTATGGCCATGCGATGTGTTTTTAAGAGAGAGAGAGAGAGAGAGAGAGAGAGAGAGA
>NW_018409515.1:0-201 GCF_002113885.1 Mizuhopecten yessoensis
ACGTCAATCATTAATAATAGACTGATGTCATTTGATAAGAAATACTGTAAGAGAACTGACGCTCAATTTGGATTTAGAAAAAATCTTTCAACTATAGACGCTATAGTTGCATTACTGGCCATAATTAATCGGAGTCTTAAACATAAGAAACGATTGTGTTTTATTGATTATACAAAAGCATTTGATTTTATTAATCGACAA
>NW_018409516.1:0-201 GCF_002113885.1 Mizuhopecten yessoensis
ACAAGATAGAACCAAGACGGATATCAAGTGGTAGCTATTCTAAAGCGACAAGCGGGGAATTTTTAATTGAAAAAGAGGAAAATATGGCTGAAATAGGGGGAAATAATTCCAAAATTGGAGACGGAAATTGACCCACATATATATATATATATATATATAAATAAATAAGTCCTTGCGAGGGAAAATATAGAATAAAAACAT
>NW_018409517.1:0-201 GCF_002113885.1 Mizuhopecten yessoensis
TCGTCGATTAAGAGCCACGGTTGTTCAAACTTCAGACATTAACTTTACAGGAAGTTGCTTTGATTGCATGTCTCCTCATACACTCTTTTTTCATCATCGTCTCTGAATTCAATGAAAATTTATTAGATTTATTATCAGAATTGTAGAAACTAGATTGACTTGGATATCAGCGCTTGTAATTAATGATCGATTATGTAAGAT
>NW_018409518.1:0-201 GCF_002113885.1 Mizuhopecten yessoensis
CAGTCTCCTGCTGAGTGTGTAACTATGAATACAGTCTCCTGCTGAATGTGTATCTGTAACTATGAATACAGTCTCCTGCTGAGTGTGTAACTATGAATACAGTCTCCAGCTGAGTGTGTATCTGTAACTATGAATAGTCTCTTGCCGAGTGTATACCTATGGATACAGTCTCCTGCTGAGTGTGTATCTGTAACTATGGAT
>NW_018409519.1:0-201 GCF_002113885.1 Mizuhopecten yessoensis
TTTACACCTAACATCTTACTTAGGACGTTTCTCATAACAGACATTCACGCTCACACTTCTTTTACACCTAACATCTTACTAAGGAAGTCTCTCATAACAGACATTTACACTCAGTCTTCCTTTACACCTAACATCTACTTAGGAACTCTCTCATACCAGACATTTACACTCAGTCTTCTTTTACACCTAACATCTTACTTA
>NW_018409520.1:0-201 GCF_002113885.1 Mizuhopecten yessoensis
ATTCATATATTTAACAACGTAATCACGCTATACCTGTAAGATTTCTTAGGTTCTATATTTTAGTAGTCACAGGTTCGTTAGACGAGAGCAACTGTTCAGACTACACCAAAGTCGTATAAATTGTAATATACGTCTCTGGTTTAGAATAACTCTTTAAATTCTTTTTTTCATCATTTTATTTTATACAGTTTTGACCATCTT
>NW_018409521.1:0-201 GCF_002113885.1 Mizuhopecten yessoensis
TTATGTACTGCAATAGTACAAAGGCATAGTACACAGGAAACAGTTATGTACTGCAACAGTACAAAGGAAACAGTAATGTACCGCAATAGTACAAAGGAAACAGTTATTTACAGCAATAGTACAAAGGAAACAGTTATGTACTGCAATGGTACAATAGAAACAGTTATGTACTGCAATGGTACAAAGGAAACAGTTATGTAC
>NW_018409522.1:0-201 GCF_002113885.1 Mizuhopecten yessoensis
TGTGTACATCCTGTATACATCCTATATACATCCTTTATACATCCTATATACATCCTATATACATCCTGTATATATCCTGTATACATCCTATATACATCCTGTATACATCCTATATACATCCTATATATATCCTATATTCATCCTATATACATCCTGTATACATCCTATAAATATCCTATATACATCCTGTATACTTCCTAT
>NW_018409523.1:0-201 GCF_002113885.1 Mizuhopecten yessoensis
AAGGGCTTCCAAGTTCGTTCAAATAAATGACCTTGCCTTATATTCGAGGTCACAGGGGTCAAATATATTAAAATCTTTTAAACAACTTCTTCTGAATAACCGAGAGGCCTAGGGTGATGATATTTGAGCAGTAACATGCTGGGATGAAGGGCTACATAGTTTGTTCAAATAAATGACCTTGACTTATATCCAAGGTCACAG
>NW_018409524.1:0-201 GCF_002113885.1 Mizuhopecten yessoensis
TGGTTTAGGGAGAGGGAGAGAGGGACAGTTGGTTTTGGGGGAGGGAGAGAGGGACAGCTGGTTTAGGGAGAGGGAGAGAGGGACAGTTGGTTTTGGGGGAGGGAGAGAGGGACAGATGGTTAAGGGGGAGGGAGAGAAGGACAGTTGGTTTAGGGAGAGGGAGAGAGGGACAGTTGGTTTAGGGGGAGGGAGAGAATGATA
>NW_018409525.1:0-201 GCF_002113885.1 Mizuhopecten yessoensis
GCCTCTTGTGTCTACATTTTGATGTATTTTGTCTACATTTTGATGTATATTGCCTTCTGTTTGATGTATTTTGTAAACAGTTTGATGTATTTTGTCTACTGTTTGATATATTTTTTGTAAACAGTTAAATGTATTTTGTCTACATTTTGATGTATTTTGTCTTCTGTTTGATGTATTTTGTAAACAGTTTGATGTATTTTG
>NW_018409526.1:0-201 GCF_002113885.1 Mizuhopecten yessoensis
AGCCTTTACATAATACCAAACAGTGTATATTAGGCCAGCTACAGCGTTTACATAATATCAAACAGTGTATATTAGGCCACCTACAGCCGTTACATAAAACCAAACAGTGTATAATACCAAACAGTGTATATTAGGCCAGCTTAAGAAATTTTATTTATACCAAACAGTGTATATTAGGCCAGCTACAGCCTTTAAATAATA
>NW_018409527.1:0-201 GCF_002113885.1 Mizuhopecten yessoensis
ATCATGATAGGCTTTCGTACCTGTGATCTCAATGGCCCGTAAAAGCCAAGATTGCATTTATACAACACCTGAACTTTCTTTATAAATTAATATATTACTCGAAAGAAATATGGGGTTTTTTTCTGATCAGGTTATAAATTTCTAAAAGCATAATAAGATAACAATGATTAAATCCGCTGAGGTATAGAAAAAGAAATAGAG
>NW_018409528.1:0-201 GCF_002113885.1 Mizuhopecten yessoensis
GAAAAACAACATCATTCAAAGTACATGAATTTGGTTTTATCTTGTTTAAATTTAAGGAAAATATGGCAATCCCAAATCAATAAAGCAGAATTTTTGGCATGTAAATGAATTTATAAATATAAAAATTCGTTCAATATTTGAATATATAAAGAAGGTATGGTTGATGTAATTTAATATATCAATTTAATCAAAATAAATATT
>NW_018409529.1:0-201 GCF_002113885.1 Mizuhopecten yessoensis
ATGGCATGACGATACAGCCAGGGTTTGGCTAAAACAGTCTTTAGTCATGGCATGACGTTTCAGCCAGGGTTTGGCTAATACAGTCTGAAGTGATGGTATGACGATACAGCCAGTGTTTGGCTAAAACAGTCTGAAGTAATGGCATGACGTTACAGACAGGGTTTGGCTAAAACAGTCTGAAGTGATGGCATGACGATACAG
>NW_018409530.1:0-201 GCF_002113885.1 Mizuhopecten yessoensis
GTATTAGTTAGCCTTCACCTTATAGTTCTTGTTTATGTAGGAGTGGGGGGTATTAGTTATCCTTCACCTTATAGTTCTTGTTTATATAGGAGTGTGGTGTATTAGTTATCCTTTGCCTTATAGTTCTTGTTTATATAGGAGTGTGGGGTATTATTAAGCCTTTGCCTTATAGTTCTTGTTTATATAGGAGTGTGGGGTGTT
>NW_018409531.1:0-201 GCF_002113885.1 Mizuhopecten yessoensis
TATAACAGGATACGGTCTCATTTTAGATAGGTTATTAAGAGACCAGGGCCTTTATAACAGGATAGTCTCATTTTAGATAGGTTATTAAGAGACCATGGCCTTTATAACAGGATAGTCTCATTTTAGATAGGTTATTAAGAGACCATGGCCTTTATGACAGGATACAGTCTCATTTTAGATAGGTTATTAAGAGACCAGGGC
>NW_018409532.1:0-201 GCF_002113885.1 Mizuhopecten yessoensis
AGAAGACCAACTAATCAAAATATTAAAACCAAGTCTCAACAGGCCGAAGTAAAATTTTACGCTAAATTGTCCACCAATCTTGTGTACTTCATGACGTCACGTTACTATTGTAGTGTGATGCGTGTAATTGTGACGTCACGACGTTGTTCTTTTGAAGAAAGCAGCTAGTTTTTTGGTCGGTCGTTAATCTTATTTTTTCTA
>NW_018409533.1:0-201 GCF_002113885.1 Mizuhopecten yessoensis
TTTGCTGAATTTCTCGGAGCCTGTTTTGGTTTCTTGGGGGGCTGGCACCTATTCTTGCCGCGTTTTTTTCTTTTTAGACCATTTTTCTTCGGCTACATCAATGGTTCTTGTCTTCCTTTTGACATTTCTTACACCGGACAGGTTAAGTTCTTTGAATCTGGCATTGATGCTACGCTTGAGTTTTGATACAAATTTTGCAGG
>NW_018409534.1:0-201 GCF_002113885.1 Mizuhopecten yessoensis
TGTTTAAAGGAAAAGTTGACGGACGAGGACGGACGGACGGACGAAGGACGGACGGACGGACGAAGGACGGACGACGGACGCTGCGCCACGGCATAAGCTCACTTGGCACTTCGTGCCAGGTGAGCTAATAAATGTAGCAATTCCACTTCTATTAGAATACAAGGATAAAACTATAATTTCGTGTTCAAACCGATTATTAGC
>NW_018409535.1:0-201 GCF_002113885.1 Mizuhopecten yessoensis
GAAAAAGTCTCCAGAGGAGTGACTAGACTCTGATCGTGAAAACCATATAGAGAAGCCATGCAGAATGAGAGCAGCTAGACTCCTGTGAAACCAGAAAAGCTGCAACCAGAATGGTTTTATTGGCCTGGTCTAGTAAAGGATGTTAAGAACTGGTGTACTCATGTGCCCGCAGGAAGTCTGGTCCTACCAGAGGCCGAGCCC
>NW_018409536.1:0-201 GCF_002113885.1 Mizuhopecten yessoensis
TCAATAGATACAGCTAGTAACGTCTCATACCCATACCTCCTTAATAAGGAACATGTCTTCATTATTGTACGTCATTCAATATATACAGCTAGTAACGTCTCACACCCATACTGTCTAAATGAGGTCCATGTACATGCATAAGTGTACGTCACTCTGTATATACAGCTTGTAACGTGTCAGACCCAAACCTTCTTAATGAGG
>NW_018409537.1:0-201 GCF_002113885.1 Mizuhopecten yessoensis
ACGTGCCCATCTTTATCTTCTTTCTACTTCTTACTACCTTTTATTATCTAGCGCCGGGCTTTGCCGGCAACACCTCACTTTTGGCTTTAATGTTGAACGTTCGCCCAAATAAGGAAGGGAATTGATTTCACGGTCCCCAGGCCGGTACCTTAAAACGGTAGTTGTTATTCTCTGCTTAACGTTCAGCATTTAGGGTAATGG
>NW_018409538.1:0-201 GCF_002113885.1 Mizuhopecten yessoensis
ATATAACCCCCCTACTTCACTCCCCTGTATATAACCCCACTCTACCTCACTCCCTTGTATATAACTCCTGTCTACTTCACTCCTCTGTATATAACCACCCTACTTCACTCCTCTGTATATAACCCCCCTACTTCACTCCCTTTTATATAACCCCTTTCTACTTCACTCCTCTGTATATAACCCCCCTACTTCACTCCCCTG
>NW_018409539.1:0-201 GCF_002113885.1 Mizuhopecten yessoensis
GTTTTCCTCTGCCAAGCTGATAGTGTATTTTAGGATATTTGCATGTGATAGGTTTTGTGTGGCTTGTAAAAAAACAAACTTACGCTAGTTGGGCACTTAGCTTATCTCTTAAATGTTGCGCTGGGTACTACAAACTAGAATCTATATGGTATAGGTTGTAAAACCCTCTAGTATATAGGTCAGGGGTCAATCAGTTTGCCT
>NW_018409540.1:0-201 GCF_002113885.1 Mizuhopecten yessoensis
CACCCAGTAACAGTCTGGATAGTAACATGTCACCCAGTAACAGTCAGGATAGTAACATATCACCCAGTTACAGTCTTGATAGTAACATGTCACCCAGTAACAGTCTGGATAGTAACATATCACCTAGTAACAGTCTGGATAGTAACATGTCACCTGGTAACAGTCTGGATAGTAACATGTCACCCAGTAACAGATATATCA
>NW_018409541.1:0-201 GCF_002113885.1 Mizuhopecten yessoensis
GCGATGTGTACCTTGTATTGAATAAGACTATGTGTAACTTCTATTCTATAAAGCGGTGTGTACCTTATATTATATAAGGCGATGTGTACCGTGTCTTGTAGAAGACTGTGTATACCTTGTATTGTATAAGGAGATGTGTACCTTTTATAGTAGAACACGGTGTATACCTCATGTTGTATAAGGCGATGTGTACCTTGTATT
>NW_018409542.1:0-201 GCF_002113885.1 Mizuhopecten yessoensis
ACCATACATAATATAGTACACGTACCATACATAATATAGTACACGGACCATACATAATGTAGTACACGACCCATACATAATATAGTACACGTACCATACATAATATAGTACACGTCCCATACATAATAAAGTACACGTCCCATACATAATATAGTCCACGTACCATACATAATATAGTACACGTACCATACATAATATAGT
>NW_018409543.1:0-201 GCF_002113885.1 Mizuhopecten yessoensis
ACACCACACTTAGACATTTTGACAGATAGATGTCTGGTGAGCCAGAGTTTCCCCTGGCCCTGACACCATAATTAGACATTTTGACAGATAGATGTCTGGTGAGCCCGAGTTTCCTATGGCCCTGACACCGCACTTAGACATGATGAAAGATAAATATCTGCTGAGCCCCAGTTCCCTCTGGCCCTGACACTACACATAGAC
>NW_018409544.1:0-201 GCF_002113885.1 Mizuhopecten yessoensis
ATACACAGCATTTAAAATCAGAAGTCTTGTCAAGTATACACAGCAATTATAAACAGGTGCCTTGTCAAGAGAACACAGCATTTATAATCAGAAGTCTTGTCAAGTGTACACAGCATTTATAAACAGGAACCTTGTCAAGTATACACAGCATTTATCATCAGAAGTCTTGTCAAGTGAACACAGCATTTATAAACAGGTACC
>NW_018409545.1:0-201 GCF_002113885.1 Mizuhopecten yessoensis
GCCGAAGAGGCAGTTGCCTTTCCCTCTATTCTAATTCCGTGGTTACATGCAACTATTTCCTGTGCTAACCTTGAAATACACTAGTAAACGATCAAGCTATTTAATATATACATGTAGGTTTGTGGTGTAAATACGTTTTAGATAGAAAATTTTCCAAAACATATAATGTATTTGTTGCTGTTATTATTTGACTACCAAATT
>NW_018409546.1:0-201 GCF_002113885.1 Mizuhopecten yessoensis
TATATACCCTCACACTCTCCTAGGCATGAACTATCCTGACCACAGGCAGCGTATATACCCTGACATTCTCTTGATCATGAACTATCCTGACCACATCCAGCGTATATACCTTCACACTCTCCTAATCATGAACTGTCCTGACCACATCCAGCGTAAATACCCTCACACTCTCCTAATCATGAACTATCCTGACCACAGCCA
>NW_018409547.1:0-201 GCF_002113885.1 Mizuhopecten yessoensis
TGGGTAGATAGTTTTGTGTGTGTAGGGTAGAGATATCTCCACTATAACACAACTTACCTCCATTGGGTAGATTGTTTTGTGTGTGTAGGGTAGAGATATCTCCACAATTACACAACTTACCTCCAATGGGTAGACAGTTTTGTGTGTGTAGGGTAAAGATATCTCCACTATTACACAACTTACCTCCATTGGGTAGATAGT
>NW_018409548.1:0-201 GCF_002113885.1 Mizuhopecten yessoensis
CTTTCTCAAAGTGGTGTCGCGCATGATCAGGTTGGGGAAAACCACGAACTTGCGTATATTACACAAACTCGCCTATTGGGGTATGGATTTGTTACTAAAAATAGCCAAAATCACTTTAATCTTGACTTTTCATTTTTTTTTCCAAGTTGCATTTATTTAAGCAATAAACTACATAGATGTGGCAGACCAACTGGTATAACT
>NW_018409549.1:0-201 GCF_002113885.1 Mizuhopecten yessoensis
TACTGGTTTTAGTATTGTAGTGTTAACACAGAGAGCTACTGGTTTAAGCATCGTAGTGTTAACACAGAGAGCTGCTGGTTTTAGTATTGAAGTGTTAACACAGAGAGCTACTGGTTTTAGTATTGTTGTGTTAACACAGAGAGCTACTGGTTTTAATATTGTAGTGTTAACACAGAGAGCTACTGGTTTTAGTATTGTAGT
>NW_018409550.1:0-201 GCF_002113885.1 Mizuhopecten yessoensis
CTCTTGTTTACGCTGCTTTAATTTGCCAAGACTCTGACGTCGAAATTACTGCTCAAAATCTTTCCAACCTTCTTAAGGCTGCCAATGTCGAAGTTAACGATGTTTACTCCAACATCTTCGCTAAGGCCTTAAACGGTGCTGATGTTGCTGGTTTCATTGAAAAGCTTGCCGTCGCTGCCCCAGCTGCTGGTTCCGCTGCTC
>NW_018409551.1:0-201 GCF_002113885.1 Mizuhopecten yessoensis
AAAAAAAAAAAAATCTACAAAAAACACGCACTGATGTCCATGAAAAACATGTAAATGGGAAAATTACCTGTAATGTATTAATGCATTTCCTACCACTGCTTTTTCCCAAATCTAGAAAGCTGCTCATGTGTCTTGTTATATCTAGTACCTAATAAGTACATTGGTAACAAATGGTAAAAAAGCCCCCCCCCCCCCCCCCCC
>NW_018409552.1:0-201 GCF_002113885.1 Mizuhopecten yessoensis
GAGAGGGGATATAGACAGTGAGAGGGGATATAGACAGTGAGAGGGATATGGACAGGGATATAGATAGGAAGAGGGGATATAGACATGGAGAGGGATATATATAGGGGAGGGATATAGACAGGGAGAGGGGATATAGACACTGAGAAGGATATAGACAGGGAGAGGGATATAGACAGGGAGAGGGAATATAGACAGTGAGGG
>NW_018409553.1:0-201 GCF_002113885.1 Mizuhopecten yessoensis
TGTTTTATGTTTCATTTGTATCTAGTGACCGTGAGCTTCTACCTCGTGACGTTGAAACAATATATGTACCAATTACAGTGTCTTCAATGCACTGCTTGTTATTTGTTAACAAAAAGTTAGCTGTTTTTCAGTTAACAAACGAGTTTTATAAAATATTAACCAATGTTATCTGCTTATAAATCTACGTTAAATACAGATAAA
>NW_018409554.1:0-201 GCF_002113885.1 Mizuhopecten yessoensis
TTATTTTTTTCTGCTTCTTCTCTCGACCCTGTGATTCTATTTTGTTTATGTTGTGTGTGATGTTGATGATGATGGTAAATGATGTTTGACATCATACAATTTTTACATAGAGGAGGAGGAGGAGGAATAAGATGCTCATCACGTATAGATTATGATGATGATGGTGACAGTGATTATGATGATGATGATGATGATGATGAT
>NW_018409555.1:0-201 GCF_002113885.1 Mizuhopecten yessoensis
TTTTTTAAACTCAGTTGAAAGTGTTTGTGGATTTTAACATTCAAATACTGCACGATTTCTTGCAAAGTATTCCCATTTATAGACAAATATAGTTTTCTTTCATAAACTTTGTAGACCATGAACATTAAATAAAGGGTCTATATAATAGTAATATCAGATTGCAGTAAACTATACCCCTAACGAGCCCGAAAATGAGCCAGA
>NW_018409556.1:0-201 GCF_002113885.1 Mizuhopecten yessoensis
GTCACTGTAGTGTTTAGTATTCCACATAACCTGTACCCTGGTCAGTTATTGACTAATACTAACAAGTTCTATTTTCATTAAACCGTCACCTAGTAATATGAGTGTTTAAATGTATGTGTAGCGTACACCCCAGGTACACGCCGTGTGTATGTGGGGTATTACCATGCTTCATTGTTCCGAGACAGGTCCCAGATGTAACCC
>NW_018409557.1:0-201 GCF_002113885.1 Mizuhopecten yessoensis
GAATCGGACAAAAAACCTCAACAAAGGCCCCACAGTGCCCAATGTTTTATTTCAGTTTTCACTAAACAATAAGTAAATAATGGGCCCTTTGTGGGATCTCAATAACTTTAAGAACTATCAGAATGAAATGTTAAATACGTTTTGAGGGTGATGTGATTTTTCACCACTTTGTGTCATAATAGGTTTGGGGCCCAGTCACTG
>NW_018409558.1:0-201 GCF_002113885.1 Mizuhopecten yessoensis
GAAGTTTTGTCTGCTTGGTGGAAGTTTGACCTAGACATTGACCTATACATTGACTTAGACATTGACCAGGACATTGACCTAGACATTGACATAGACATTGTCCAGGACATTGACATAGACATTGACCAGGACATTGCCCTGTGAAATTGTGTCTGTTTGGTGGTAGCTTGATCTAGACATTGACATAGACATTGACCTAGA
>NW_018409559.1:0-201 GCF_002113885.1 Mizuhopecten yessoensis
TATATTCAAGGTCACAGGGATAAAATATATTAAAATCTTTTAATGATTTCTTCTGAATAACAAAGAAGCCTGTGGTGATATTTTGCCAGTAATATGCTGGGATGAGGGTTTTCTAAATTTCTTAATACGAATGACCTTGAAAAAAAATCAAGGTCACAGGGGTCAAATATGTTGAAATCTGTAAACGACTTCTTCGTTATG
>NW_018409560.1:0-201 GCF_002113885.1 Mizuhopecten yessoensis
TAGGGGAACCACAAGCTTTATATTGGGGACCCACAAGCTTTATATTGGTGAATCACAGGCAATCACAAGCTTTATATAGGGGAATCACAGGCATTATTAAGGGGAACCACAGACATTATATAGGGGAATCATATGCTTTATATAGGGGAACCACAGGCATTATATAGGGGAACCACAGGCATTATATAAGGGAATCACAGG
>NW_018409561.1:0-201 GCF_002113885.1 Mizuhopecten yessoensis
AATAAGTGATATGCCATTGACAAAACACAAAATAGAATTAATATTGTTAATAATTGGGGGTCAGTTGGATCAAGTTGTAATTATCTATCATGCATCATTTTATTCATGTTAAACTAAAACATTATTTCAAACGTTAAAATATATGTAGATTTCATTTAATTAAAAAATGTCGACATATATGAAATAAGTCAGAGGCATTGT
>NW_018409562.1:0-201 GCF_002113885.1 Mizuhopecten yessoensis
TAAAGGTACTTTCTTGGATTGGAACTATACATAAAGGTACTTCCTCGGATTGGAACTATAAATAAAGATACTTCCTTCTCTTGGAACTATAAATAAAGGTACATCCTTAGATTGGAACTATAAATAAAGGTACTTTTTTGGATTGGAACTATACAAAAAGGTACTTCCTTGGATTGGAACTATAAATAGAGGTACTTTCTT
>NW_018409563.1:0-201 GCF_002113885.1 Mizuhopecten yessoensis
TAATTCTTAGCGCAAACTAATACATTAAAATTGCTCATTTCATATGTTTTGTAACAGAATAGAGTATGATACCAGTAAATTGTACATTGCGTTTTCAGGGGATGTAGGAACAATAAATAACATCCCAACGCCTTTGTGTTACAGGGGGCGAAGGAATGCTTACCACTTCCCTTCGAGGCGAAGTAACAATAATAACAATAA
>NW_018409564.1:0-201 GCF_002113885.1 Mizuhopecten yessoensis
TGTATGACTGTATCACTGTGTGACTGTATGACTGTGTGACTGTATAACTGTGTGACTGTGTGACTTTATGACTGTGTGATTGTATGACTGTATGACTGTGGGACTATGACTGTGTGATTATGACTGTGTGATTGTATGACTGTATGACTGTGTGAATGTATGACTGTGTGACTGTGTGACTGTATGACTGTGTGACTGTAT
>NW_018409565.1:0-201 GCF_002113885.1 Mizuhopecten yessoensis
ATCTTAAGTTTGTCAAATAAATCTGGTGAATATTATGTAGGACTAGATCTGTTCTTTTTATTGTAACATACATTTACAACAATGATACAAATCGTATATTATTTGGCTATTATCATTTTTCCTCAACATTTATGTCACTTACAGAACCGTCATAAACCAATACTAACATTGTGACATAGTTGAAAAGTGCATTGTATATAC
>NW_018409566.1:0-201 GCF_002113885.1 Mizuhopecten yessoensis
CTGATCAGGAAAACAAAATGTCCGCCAGACAGCCATCATGGATCTTGGCAGTTGAAGTTTGTTATCAGTATTTCTTGAGAAGTACTAGAAGGATCTTTCTCAAATTTCACATGTAGGTTTCCCTTAGTCCCTAGTTGTGCTCATTCAATTTTAAGTCTGTTTTGGGAAATAAAATGTCTGCCAGGTAGCCATCTTGGATTT
>NW_018409567.1:0-201 GCF_002113885.1 Mizuhopecten yessoensis
TTTTTTTTTTCAAAAAAATAAGAAAATACATATGTTGTTTTGAAACATATATCTTATACGTGGGTTCAGAAAATCCAACCTAGATATAATGGTGCGTACATGTAGGACAGAATGCGTTCATATATTGGCTGATACAGTATGCGCGATGTGTCGAAGTATATGGGCTGACGTACAAATGTACGCGTGAACGCGTGTGTTACC
>NW_018409568.1:0-201 GCF_002113885.1 Mizuhopecten yessoensis
TACAGAAGAAGTAGTTTGTAGCAACATATCCAAATTGCCCCCTTTGATTCTAGCATTTCTAGAACTTGACTCTTCACAATTATATCGTTATAGGGGAATTGCTTTGTATTCTTATGATGCATTGTATTGATACACCTGGGTTACGAGGTAAGGCAGTTATTGATGTAGAATTGTTGTGGTAAAAACCAATGAAAGTTTGAT
>NW_018409569.1:0-201 GCF_002113885.1 Mizuhopecten yessoensis
TACCCGACAGTGTATCAGCTACCTGACAGTGCCTCAGATACACGACAGTGTCTCAATTACCCGACAGTGTCTGAGCTACCCGATTTTGTCTGAGATACACGAAAGTGTCTCATCTACACGACATTATCTGAGCTACCTGACAGTGTCTGAGCTACGTGACAGTGTCTCATCTACACGACATTATCTGAGCTACCCGACAGT
>NW_018409570.1:0-201 GCF_002113885.1 Mizuhopecten yessoensis
CATGAAAAATCTAATACATATATATGCTACATGTTTCCACAAACACGGCACAGTTCGAGTATGTCTCAAAACACCAGGTCGGAGTAAATTACAAACACGGCACAATTCATTGTTTTATTTGACATATTATTGGAGTGTATTATTTCAACGGCATAATTCGAGTATGTAACAAACACGTATCTCAAAACACCAGGTCGAAAT
>NW_018409571.1:0-201 GCF_002113885.1 Mizuhopecten yessoensis
ACTGATCCTAGCATTGTTATTATATGACAACCCTTGACTACAGTGAAACCCCTGTATAACAACAACCTTATTGATCCTAGCATTGTCATTATATGACAACCATTGACTACAGTGTAACCTCTGTATAACGACAACCTTACGGATCCTAGCATTGTTATTATATGACAACCCTCGACTACAGTGTAACCTCTGTATAACGAC
>NW_018409572.1:0-201 GCF_002113885.1 Mizuhopecten yessoensis
CGATCGAAACGCATCACTATGGACACGACCTTCAGTAATAAGAGAAACAATAACTTTGCAGGAACTCTCCGGATCACCACTCCATTCCGTGGCTACCGATCTGTGGCATTAGAAGCATCTCATGTTTCTGATAGTGCTCAGTACTCAACTACCCTCGATGTCGACTGGAAACCCATCAAGAAGATCTCCACGACAGTAACA
>NW_018409573.1:0-201 GCF_002113885.1 Mizuhopecten yessoensis
TTTTAGTTGTATTTTGATGCTATTGCATGTATTCATATTGAACTTAAATCAGTATGTATAATATATTGCTTTTTGATATTTTGAAGTTTTAACACACTCGGTGTCTTTCGCGATAAATAAAAATAAATCGACAACGACTTAAGACTTATGGCAATTATATGATCACGTTTATTATATAACTACAACAGCCTCTTTTGATCT
>NW_018409574.1:0-201 GCF_002113885.1 Mizuhopecten yessoensis
TCTGTAGACACAACATTGTTCACACTACAACATTTTCAAGAAAAAGGCGACACTTCCCAAAGAACTGAACGAATTTGAATGATACTTTGGACACATAGTACTAAAAGTAAGGGACATGAGTAAACCATAAAGAATAGATTTACTTCCCTTGTTTAAAGATTTATGACCTTTTTATGTTATACATTGTTAGCACTTCTCCCA
>NW_018409575.1:0-201 GCF_002113885.1 Mizuhopecten yessoensis
ATCTGCAGAAAAGGGCATGGAATCTGCAGGAAAGGGCATGGAATCAACAGTATAGTGAATGGAATCTACAGCAAAGGGCATGGTTTCTACAGTATAGGGTGTTGAATCTACAGTATAGTGCATGAAATCTACAGCAAAGGGCGTGGAATCTACAGCATAGGGAATGGAATCTACAGTATAGGGCCTGTTATCAACAGTACG
>NW_018409576.1:0-201 GCF_002113885.1 Mizuhopecten yessoensis
ATATTGCGATCCAGTTTGAACTTCCTTTAATAACACATTTGTGATTGCATGATAGTGAGACAGTCGGATTAATTTTGGGTTGATAGTGGGGCAGTCGGATTAGCTATATGACTGGATATTGAAATTTTTGAAATAAAAACAAAAGTGATTAACCAGAATTCGTATGAAAGCACATCATGCAGTATATAGTGCTATGTAATC
>NW_018409577.1:0-201 GCF_002113885.1 Mizuhopecten yessoensis
AGACCCAATTTTATGACCGTCGGCTTTGTGAATGCAACCCCCATCGCGGGAGCATACAACCAAAACCCGTGGTTCTTCCAACCGTTCAATGTTACATCAATCGGTCTCTACGTGGACGTAATACCCATAGGAGGTACATTGTAACACCATAAAACTGGCCAGACCACCATTCCAGTCCTCAGGAACATGTTCAAAACAACT
>NW_018409578.1:0-201 GCF_002113885.1 Mizuhopecten yessoensis
AAATGATCTGAATTAAAAATGCATATTTACAAGAAATTTGGAATTAATTTGAATATGTTCAGTTATGAAGGTCACTAGAATTACATTGATGAACAGTTTTCAGCACATGTGACATAGTGGGAGGCCAGAAGTTCATAGTCTGTTTGCCTTCCTGCAGTCACTCAAGAAGAAATGAATTGGAACTTGCAAGAAAATATCCAA
>NW_018409579.1:0-201 GCF_002113885.1 Mizuhopecten yessoensis
TACAACTAAGGATATCTATACCGGTAAAACTAATGATATCTATACCGGTACAATTAATGATAGCTTTACTGGTACAACTAATGATAAATATACTGGCAAAACTAATGATATCTTGTACATGTACAACTAATGATATCTAAACTGGTACAAATAATGGTAACTATACTGGTACCGTTAATGATATGTATACTGGTACAACTA
>NW_018409580.1:0-201 GCF_002113885.1 Mizuhopecten yessoensis
AGTACTGATGAAGGTCATTAATTACTGACAGTAGTACAGATGAAGGTCACTAATTGCATTACAGTAGTACAGATGAAGGTCATTAATAACATCACAGTAGTACAGATGAAGGTCACTTAGTACAATACAGTAGTACAGATGAAGATCACTAATTATATTACAGTAGTACAGATGAAGGTCACTAATTACATCACAGTAGTA
>NW_018409581.1:0-201 GCF_002113885.1 Mizuhopecten yessoensis
ACAGTTAAAGCCTTCAAATATTTTGACAAGAAGAGGTATAAGAAGAAAAAACCAATTATAAATAAAAACAGTAAAGAAATATCTTGTAACATACCGATGCAATATTTGGGCTGTGCGACGGGCATCTCGTCATCTAAACTCATTAATTTAAGGCATGTTGATTGTGATTTAGTGTAAATGCATTTCGTACAAATTTAAAAT
>NW_018409582.1:0-201 GCF_002113885.1 Mizuhopecten yessoensis
ATATAAACTACTGTTAGTAACATATGTGTATGTGAGACAGCGGACGTTTAGACTACTGTTAATAACATATATGTATGTGAGACAGCATACATCAGGACTTCTGTAAGGAACATATATGTCAGTGTGACAGCGTACAATTAGACTACTGTTAGTAATATATATGTATTTGAGATAGCGCACATATAGACTACTGTTAGTAAC
>NW_018409583.1:0-201 GCF_002113885.1 Mizuhopecten yessoensis
AAATTAGGATAAAATCCCTTAATCCCTACGGTAGGAGAAGGATTTCGAAGGTTCTACCTCTATTTCCCCTATTCGGTCCCGCCCTTCTGCCGCAAGGGGGGCCACACCCACCATTTATACAAATTTGAGTCCCCTTGGTCCAAGGATGCTCCGGATCCAGGCTAAATAAGGATAAAATCCCTAATCCCTATGGTAGAAGAA
>NW_018409584.1:0-201 GCF_002113885.1 Mizuhopecten yessoensis
TGTGGTATATATACCACAGACAGTTATTGTAGTATATATACCACATACAGTTATTGTAATATATAACATACAGTTATTGTGGTATGTATACCACATACAGCTATTGTAGTATATATACTACTGAAAGTTATTGTAGCATATATACCACATACAGTGATTGTGGTATATATACCACATACAGTTATTGTGGTATATATACCA
>NW_018409585.1:0-201 GCF_002113885.1 Mizuhopecten yessoensis
GTGAGACCTAAACACATCTGGGAGACCTTAACACACCTGCGAGACTTAAACACCCCTGTGAGACCTAAACACACCTGTGAGAACTAATCACATCTGTGAGAACTAAAAACACCTGTGAGACCGAAACACACCTGTGAGACATAATCACATCTGTGAGGCCTAACACACCTGTGAGACCTAAACACACCTGTGAGACCTAAA
>NW_018409586.1:0-201 GCF_002113885.1 Mizuhopecten yessoensis
CGGTATAACTCGATCACAGATCCTTACCGTAATTATCGGTATAATTCGATAACAGATCCCTACAGTAATTATCGGTATCATCCGATAACAGATCCTTACCGTAATTATCGGTATACTCAGATAACAGATCCTTTCCGTAGTTATAGGTATACTCCCATCACAGATCCTTATCGTAATTATCGGTATACTCAAATTACAGAT
>NW_018409587.1:0-201 GCF_002113885.1 Mizuhopecten yessoensis
GAAAACAAGTTATTACTGATGCACCATGACCACCTATCTATGCACAGCTCTAGGCTATCGAGTTCCAAATACCTATATTTGACGCAGATACAACGGATTGAAAGGACATTAAACGCTTTTCTTACTCAACGAAACTGTTTGTCATATGTCAACTTGACAAATATAGCAGATGTTTTGGTCAGCAAATTAGCAAAATTTAAT
>NW_018409588.1:0-201 GCF_002113885.1 Mizuhopecten yessoensis
TTCACCCAGATCATTGATTGAAAATGTCCATATCATTTTTTTAGGTCATGAAAGTATTTATCAAGTGGTTGAAGTATTGACTTACTTTAATTTGGATGACATTTTAAAGATATTTAAGGCTTAAAATACAGTTTTATAACATTTGATGGTAGTAAAAACCTGGGTTGTTTAAAGCAATTTTTTTGCCAGTTATTTTTTTTA
>NW_018409589.1:0-201 GCF_002113885.1 Mizuhopecten yessoensis
GTATCCACTACTGTTTCTCTCGGGAAATGCACCTGTAAACCATACGTGGTTATGTGATTCATTAATAACAAGAAGCTATAATACAAAGTTGTGAAATATCATCCTGTAGAGGTAAAACTCGCTTTAACATGCGACATGTAAATATAATTTGAATTGTACACACTTGAATTAACAAGCATGTATTAAAACGCTTGTCGATCA
>NW_018409590.1:0-201 GCF_002113885.1 Mizuhopecten yessoensis
TCAAAGCGGGATATGACTTAAGTAGGGTGTAAGTTTATTCAAGAAATTTTAACGTTTTTGAGAAAATGAGCAAGTTTCATTACGTTGCGTCACACTAAGTTGATGCAGTTTCCTGATTTGTTTGGAAATGGGATGATAGGAGTCAGAGGAATTAATAAAAACAATGTTTAGATACTGGGATCATTTGTGATTGAAACAGAT
>NW_018409591.1:0-201 GCF_002113885.1 Mizuhopecten yessoensis
ACTTAAACTTGATGGATCTTTCTCCAATATTCCATTTGTTTTGCTAACAGATTTAGCACTATCCCATGCCGCACCCCCCACACACAAAACTTCCCAAAGATATGAATTTATATGTGTTACTGGTAGGTATCGGGGTTCGAGTTCTGCAAACTGTACTGCCTTCATGAATAAATATTTTCATTACTGTAAAATAAATCTGAA
>NW_018409592.1:0-201 GCF_002113885.1 Mizuhopecten yessoensis
AGCCTATTGACACACAATTAGCATATCAACACACTATGTAGCCTATTGACACACCATTAGCCTATTGAGACTATGTAGTCTATTGACACATCATAAGCCTATTGACAAACTAATAATAAAACTATGTAGCCTTATGACACACCGTTAGCCTATTGACACATTAATAGTGACACTATGTAGCCTATTGACACACAATTAGCC
>NW_018409593.1:0-201 GCF_002113885.1 Mizuhopecten yessoensis
GATCTGATTTGTTAAACAATCAATAGAGGACTGTCGTTACTTTATATATGCAGAGGGGAAAAGTATGTTTTCTTTTTCTGTTCATAGGTAAAGGACCATAAGACCTCCAGGACATATGGTGAAGCTAAACTGGTCGGGGACGACCAGCTGAGAGACCTTATGGACAGGCTGATTACCTGGCGACCAGAGGGGAGTGATAAC
>NW_018409594.1:0-201 GCF_002113885.1 Mizuhopecten yessoensis
TGTTGTGTTTCTGTCTGTATGTCTGTTACATGTTTGTGTCTGTGTTAGATGTTTGTACGTCAGTTGTGTTTCTGTCTATGTCTGTTACATGTTTGTGTCTGTGTTACATGTTTGCATTTCTGTTGTGTTTCTGTGTGTATGTCTATTATTTGTTTTTGTCTGTGTTTTAAACTGAACAAATGACTAGAAGATAAAGTGACA
>NW_018409595.1:0-201 GCF_002113885.1 Mizuhopecten yessoensis
GTTTCTTCTCGATTTAAGCTTAGACTTTTTTGAGGTGTTTGCTTGTAATATAGCGTCAAATATTAATTTTATTTTTGTTTATAAAGGCTTTGCACTGCTCTCAATTTAAGATACATGATAGATACATAGAGGTTACACAACGAGTGGTTGTTATATAAGCTCGTGTTTTTTGTAACTTTTGAAAAATAACTAACGAGAGTG
>NW_018409596.1:0-201 GCF_002113885.1 Mizuhopecten yessoensis
AACGAGACTGAGTAAAATAATAATCAAATGCCAGTTAATATACCTTGGTATATAACTACTAATTTTCATCATATTTAAGTACATTTGTAAAGCTTACTAAAGTAAAGAACGTTTTAAGAGTATAAATTATTTTTACGTTTGACATATTTCATGGGGTCCCCGGGAGAGCAGCAGTCACACGGACAGCCTGGACAGCAGTAC
>NW_018409597.1:0-201 GCF_002113885.1 Mizuhopecten yessoensis
TTTTTTTTTACAAATATCATTGACATTTCATTATATAAGCTGAATATATATTTCTACGTGCACATACTTATGTGTAATACTGCATATCACTAAATATATTTCACACTAAAACTCGTTAGAACTTACAGACAGCAGCTCCATTTTAGAAATGTATATTTGGTACTTCTATGTGATCATTCAAATCGTCTTGATCATTTGTGT
>NW_018409598.1:0-201 GCF_002113885.1 Mizuhopecten yessoensis
GTAACATTTCAGTGTTTTCATATCCGTTGTTGTATTAGTTGTGTTTTCAGGTGTATATATTTAACTCACTGTACAGTAGGTATTGCGGTAAGTGAATTTATAAACATGGGTTCACCATTGTAGTCAGTTGAAACGAAATACAATAGATTGGATATTAAAGGAATCTGAAACAACTCGTATCATACTGACATGTTTTTTTTT
>NW_018409599.1:0-201 GCF_002113885.1 Mizuhopecten yessoensis
CCTTAGCGGCGTCGTAATAAAAGCTCTACAGAGCTTATGTTTGTTATTGACCACTGTACATGACGTTAAATAAAGATTATTATTATTAATTTTACAGAAATGTGTAGACTTTTCCATTCTGATGAGTTTTTTTCATGATTCACCCTTTTTATTTAATTTTCATGAAATAGTTTGTTTATATCAAAACAGAATTGACTGTAT
>NW_018409600.1:0-201 GCF_002113885.1 Mizuhopecten yessoensis
TTGAGACGCATGTTTTATGGTGTAATTGAGACACATACCTGGAGGTAATGGTAGATTTCCTGGGCATATTCGGGGACACAGAGAGGATCTGTAGTATGACTGATGTCGATGTCCTCGACTCCCATAGGAACTCGAGTCTGGATGTCACGAATCTTCATCAGAGGATCAAAGTCTACATCCATAAACAGCAAGTCTACAAAA
>NW_018409601.1:0-201 GCF_002113885.1 Mizuhopecten yessoensis
ATAAGACAATGAAAGAAATAATAAATAAATAAACAAGTGCGTTCTGAGTGTACCGATGTATCAGGGCCATGCAAGGATTCAAACTTCGGACCTCCATTCTTTTGACTGTGCTTTCAGAGACCGATATACCTAGTTAACGGTAGTACCTTAGCCGTCTTGTTCTAGCGTTATTTCGAAAATGAATTTAAAGGCAGACTACTC
>NW_018409602.1:0-201 GCF_002113885.1 Mizuhopecten yessoensis
CATGGAACGTGGGATGCTACGGCAGGACACAACAGTCCGTTGTATGAACGTACAGGGGAAAATGGAAACGAACTGTATAAGAATCAGGTGCGTGAGTAGGTTTTATTTAAGTAGGACACTGCTTCATTTTTTGATATGTGATCAATAATATATTCGTAACTATGTCGTACGATAAGATTATTTTGACAAAAATTGTCCGAA
>NW_018409603.1:0-201 GCF_002113885.1 Mizuhopecten yessoensis
GAATGTCGTATGTTACAATACCATGAGGCATTATTTCCTGTTAGTAAATGTTGTATGTAACAATACCATGAGACCATGTGTCCTGCCAGTGAATGTCGTATGTAACAATACCATGAGCACATGTGTCCTGTTAGTCAATGTCTTATGTAACAAGAACCTTTGGCCTTGTGTCCTGTTAGTGAATGTCGTATGCTACAATAC
>NW_018409604.1:0-201 GCF_002113885.1 Mizuhopecten yessoensis
GGAATCAAGCAGTTCTATTTAAATGTCCTCTCATTCCCAGGCAACATGGGGGGAATCAAGCAGTTCTATTTAAATGATCAGTTAGGTGGCAGTATATGTACTGCTATATGACTTAGTTCAGGAAGAAACCGTTGTTGAAATGTCATTAGTCAGTCATCAGTCACCAATGGTACAGTCAAGGTTTATATAGACGTAGCTCCT
>NW_018409605.1:0-201 GCF_002113885.1 Mizuhopecten yessoensis
TGCTTTGTCAATTACGTAAAAGTCCATACGACAAATTGACTGGACATTAATGCAAATTCTCAAAATCCACAAATATTCTGAGTTTTGAACCCAAAAATACTAGAACCTAGTAAAATATTTTCTCCAAACTTTGTCCATGTGTTCTGATTGATGGAAAGAGTAACTTTACTAAGTTTCAGTTCAATCGTATGTGATTAACTT
>NW_018409606.1:0-201 GCF_002113885.1 Mizuhopecten yessoensis
ACAACAACGGGGACCAGGATGACATATTGTTGTCGTGTGTACACACAACGGTACAGAAAGAGTAAACATCACTGTAGAGTCCTTAATGGACGAAATACAGGAAGTCATATGATGCAGCAAAACTTTATTTTCTTTCACATTCTGCTTCATAAAAAAATCAAATATGTGCTTTGCTCGAGTAACTAACGGGTTAGTTTTGCA
>NW_018409607.1:0-201 GCF_002113885.1 Mizuhopecten yessoensis
ACTAACTAACACAATCTGAGAGCATTGCTAGCTTTGTCTTTTGTATACTGCTACTTATAAGCACAATCAGTAAGCATTGTCAGCTTTGTCCTGTTTATACCGACATTAACTGTCAGCATTGTCAGTTTTGTCCTGCATATACTGCCATTATCAGTAAGTATTGTCAGCTTTTTATATACTGTATACTGCCATTATCAGTAA
>NW_018409608.1:0-201 GCF_002113885.1 Mizuhopecten yessoensis
CTGTGTAAGTGTATTACTGACCATACTGACCTGTGTTTATATATAACTGACCATACTGACCTGTGTTTATATATTACTGACCATACTGGCCCGTGTTAATGAACTACTGACCATACTGACCTGTGTAAGTATATTACTGACCACAATAACCTGTGTACGTGTATTACTGACTATACTGACCTTTACAAAGAATAACTGACC
>NW_018409609.1:0-201 GCF_002113885.1 Mizuhopecten yessoensis
ACAAGGACAGGGAACAATTTTGCAAGTCACAGGTTCAAAAAATTGTAATTTATTTTATAGATCGTAAAAATAGTTGAACCTTCGTGTCGCGATGAAACATTCAATAGTCATGTGAATATCTTTGCCAAACGTGCATACTGATGTAAGCGACATATCGTAATGATGTACATGTACTCGACTCTTCGTTATGATGTAAGCGAC
>NW_018409610.1:0-201 GCF_002113885.1 Mizuhopecten yessoensis
GGCATTACAAAGAGAGACATAAACATGCGTCTTCATAATAAAATGCGTGAATATTATAACTGTTGTGCGCCATTTGGTTGAAAAATGTCAATTTTGAAGGAAATTAACTAAACGCTCTTCAATTATGCAATTTTTTAAAGCCTCCGCCAGCCACAAACAAACAAATAATTGACATGCTTAAACATTGTTATACCAGTGTTC
>NW_018409611.1:0-201 GCF_002113885.1 Mizuhopecten yessoensis
AAAATTACCATCACCAGAGGGCAGTGTTTTTACTTTCGTTTCCGGTCGTCATGTCAACGCCATTAAACGTTTCAATGAATAATGAAATTAATGAAAAGCATTACCTATACATACATTCCTGGAAATACCCGTGTATTCACTTTTATCGAGAACAACGTAAGAAAATGTGTCAAATCTCCAGAATAATGCCATATATTTCCA
>NW_018409612.1:0-201 GCF_002113885.1 Mizuhopecten yessoensis
GCAATGTGATCGTTCCGAAAATCGGAAGGTATGTCTAGGTGAAATGTTTTCCCATAATCATCCCTAAAATAACCAATGTCAATCCATGCTAGATACTTAGTCTGAAACATTCGTTCTCGTATCACCGTTTCTATTAGCTCGTATTTGGCGTGCATTGCACAAGGATAACGCTCTAACACTGTATTTGGGTGGTACTTTGGG
>NW_018409613.1:0-201 GCF_002113885.1 Mizuhopecten yessoensis
ATGTACAATTTTACAATGCATGTAACACAGTATACAGTGACCGTTTGACTGTCAAGAATGGGTTTGGCTCCTAGATAGGTAAACGAATAGGTAAATAACAATTTGATGAGTGATCTGAGTTTTACCTGGTCTGTGCCTATGACCGTTATGAAAACTCAACTGGTCGTTAAGTATTTGTTATTTGCATTCGTTTTGGTTAAT
>NW_018409614.1:0-201 GCF_002113885.1 Mizuhopecten yessoensis
TACGTAAGGTAACACAATAACGTAAGGTAACAGTGTAATGTCACAACGTAAGGTTACACAAAAACGTAGGGTAACAGTGTTATGTCATTACTTAAGGTTACACAATAACGTAGGATAACAGTGTAATGTCACTAGTAAGGTTACACAATAACGTAAGGTAACAGTGTTATGTCACTACGTAAGGTTACACAATAACGTAGG
>NW_018409615.1:0-201 GCF_002113885.1 Mizuhopecten yessoensis
CATGTACCTCATTAAGAAGGTATGGGTCTGAGACGTTACTAGCTGCATGTTTTGAGTGGCGTACAATAATGAATAAATAGACCTAATTAAGGAGGTATGTGTTTAAGACGTTACTAGCTGTATACATTGATTGAAGTACACTAATGCATGTACATCGACCTAATTCAGGAGGTATGGGTCTGAGACGTTACTAGCTGTATA
>NW_018409616.1:0-201 GCF_002113885.1 Mizuhopecten yessoensis
TATAAATTATCATTATATAAATATATCATACACCACATACAATATCTTATATACAAAGAAGATATCTTATATGCTATGCAGGGTTTCTTATTTCTGGCCATGTAAATAGAGTTTACAAATGGTGTGAAAGCCATGTAAGGTAACCCGATGAATCAAACTGTGATGCGTTCTTTCTAATGGTATAAATAATTTTAAAATCGG
>NW_018409617.1:0-201 GCF_002113885.1 Mizuhopecten yessoensis
TCAGGACAACACTGTGCTCTTCGTAAACAACTTGTACAAGAGGGGCGAGATGAAAACAAATATCTATGCCAACACTTTCATTAAAAAGTTGTACGGCCTTAGACTTTCTAGGATTCTGTACAGGAACTATTTAGATGTCCTATTGCGAAGCGTGGGCCCCACTGTCTTTGATATAAGGTGCGTACTATGTAACTGCCGTAT
>NW_018409618.1:0-201 GCF_002113885.1 Mizuhopecten yessoensis
AAGTGATACAAATCTATAGACCAGGCATCACAAGTGATACAAATCCCCTTGCATTCACACATTGTAACATATGTAAGAGGAAATGAGGTCACTGGAGCGATGATATTTTTTTTTCTAAAAATAGTAACAGTGACATTGACCTTCAACTTAGAAACCTGAAAGGAGAAGTTGTTCAAGGCATTGCCATACCAAACACTTGTA
>NW_018409619.1:0-201 GCF_002113885.1 Mizuhopecten yessoensis
GCTTCTGTTGACGCTTCTTCATAGTCATTCACTTATTTACAGGTTGCGCACAGGACGCGTATACAACTATGTATTATATGTAAGTAGCACGATGGTAAAAACGTGATTGGATGTTTGACCCAGTGCGTATTGAGTCTAGATTTTAAAACATTTAAAGTTGGGGAATCTACCACAATTGTAGGGAGTTGATTCCAAATATTT
>NW_018409620.1:0-201 GCF_002113885.1 Mizuhopecten yessoensis
CTTTCTAAGGTCTTGACTAAATTAGCTATTCCGGGTAGTTTCGTTACCGCACGCCAGGTTGCTAGTGCTACCGGTAAAATCATTTCCATGTCCCAAGTTCTGGGTAATGTCACTCGGTTAATGTCACGTAACCTCTATAAGATGGTGGAATCTAGATCAGGCTGGGATTCTCCTTTTATTCTTGACAGAGACGCTGGATGT
>NW_018409621.1:0-201 GCF_002113885.1 Mizuhopecten yessoensis
CCTCTACTACATGTGGATACTTTTAAATTATAACCTCTACTACATGAGGATACCTTTGAACTATTACCTCTACTACATCTGGGTATTTTAAAAAAATAACCTCTACTACATGTCGGTACTTTTGAACTGTTACCTATACTACATGTAGGTACTTTCGAACTATAACCTCTACTACATGTGGATACTTTTGAACTATTACCT
>NW_018409622.1:0-201 GCF_002113885.1 Mizuhopecten yessoensis
ATATTTCAAAATACATGTAATTTGAATTCCTGGGTTCCTAATTCCCTGGACATTTGTAAAGAACCTCATCAGTGTAAGTCCAGTGAAATGAAAAAAGTATTGCTAAAGCAAATGTAACTGTTTGAAATGATGAAACAGATGAATAAATTATTAAGGCATGTAACATGATTTATGTGCATTTTGAGTTTTCATTAATACTCA
>NW_018409623.1:0-201 GCF_002113885.1 Mizuhopecten yessoensis
TTTTCATAAAAGTCCTGTAAATCAAATGTTCTAAAGTAGGATGTTTACACTGCTTTAATGGACAGTGAACGAATATGTTTGAAACGTAACGTTAAAATGGCCCAGAAACATAGGAACTTAATTAGCATGGGTATGATTGGAGATTTATTTTATTAGCATAACTGGAAGTTAGTTCAATTAAGTGCCACTTTGATCCATGAT
>NW_018409624.1:0-201 GCF_002113885.1 Mizuhopecten yessoensis
CTTTCAGACTACTGATATAGATATATTTTATTTCAGTAATGATTTGACAATTGGTTGTTTGATACCCTTTGCGGTACAGTGATACCTTACTAAAGGCAACACTTGACCAATGATCATGTCATACAGGTACAAATTACAAATGCTATGAAAGTTACCTTATATCCACGGACACGTAGACATCATACAGCCGTTCTTCCTTTA
>NW_018409625.1:0-201 GCF_002113885.1 Mizuhopecten yessoensis
TTGCCTGCAGACAGACGGATGGACAGACAGACAAGTTGATTCCAGAAGTCAAGCGCCATAACTCTGGTAAATATTGAAGGAACATAATGGTTTTCTGTGTGTAAAGTTTCATCAAAATCCATGCATAAACCTAGGAGGAGTAGAAGGTACAATTTATTGCCTGCAGACAGACGGATGGACAGACAGACAAGTTGATTCCAG
>NW_018409626.1:0-201 GCF_002113885.1 Mizuhopecten yessoensis
GTGTATCCATGGCCTATACCATGTAGTACGTCGTATGTACCCAGGTCCTATATCATGTAGTACATTGTATGTGGTCACATGTACCAAGTGCCTATATCATGTAGTACATCGTATGTACTTAGGGCCTATATCATGTAGTACATCGTATTTACCCATGGCCTATATCATGTAGTACATCGTATGTAGTCACATGTACCCAGG
>NW_018409627.1:0-201 GCF_002113885.1 Mizuhopecten yessoensis
TATACAATATTTCCCTGAGAGGGACTCACCATATTTATTTCACTCGTCTAATCAACCGAGTGTCTTTTTTGAAATTTGAAAAATAGATAATAACGATTATATAAGTATGATAGCCAACACCCCTTGTGGAATACTTTTACACTACGAACTTATAATTAATCAAAGGAAGGTGAATGAGCTATTTAATTTTGATTTTTTGAA
>NW_018409628.1:0-201 GCF_002113885.1 Mizuhopecten yessoensis
TCCGTCCGTCCGGCGTAAACTTTTGTTTGTCCGGCATTCTTCTCCTACATTTTTTGACCAATCTCTTTGAAACTTGGTTTACATTATAATCATGTTACGAAGTTGTGTCTCCCCTTAAAAAACACTTGATTTGACAATTTTTCCAAAGGTTATTGCCCTTTTGTTCATTTCAGTATTTGATTTTTTGTCCGGAGATCTCCT
>NW_018409629.1:0-201 GCF_002113885.1 Mizuhopecten yessoensis
TCTGATATTTACTGATTCGTTTAGAATGAGAAAATACTGATTTCATAATGAGATAAGATAAACATTATTTAAAGTCAGCAAGTCGAGGAATGACAATAAAACACAATCTCTACTGGGAATTTGAGATCACATTACAATTAGGGGAGATCGGGGCAAGTTCGTCCACTTTTTATTTTAGTCCGTTCTGGGAAATATGGAAGC
>NW_018409630.1:0-201 GCF_002113885.1 Mizuhopecten yessoensis
CTGTAGTATTTGTTTGTGTGTCATGTTTTCCCATACAGTTCTCTTGGGTCTGACATCATGTGAAAGCATTTGCTTTAACTCATTCAATCCTGAAGACACATTTAAACTCTTCCAATACAAAGGTGGAATAGTTCATTATGAAATGTCAGAGGTGATTGAGTTAATCATTACAGTTAACAGTCCTGTAGGTTCCCATCAGTT
>NW_018409631.1:0-201 GCF_002113885.1 Mizuhopecten yessoensis
AAAATGGCACCATCTAGTCCCCTTCTGAAATTGAGAAAAGGGGTAATTACCAATAACAGTTTTCCTAATTTGGTAATAAAATAACAATTCACCGAGCAGGAGTTAATATGCAATGAATATTTCGCTTGAAATTTACCAACATCTTGCTTCAAATTATGTTAAACTGCTGTCAACTGTCTAAGCAGAGGTGAGGTTCTTAAT
>NW_018409632.1:0-201 GCF_002113885.1 Mizuhopecten yessoensis
TGGCTGCGGATCACTTTAAATTATATTAGCAGTCTTGTCAATTCGATATTGTTCATATAATGACTGTTATAAAATAGAGCTGTTTTTAAAAGTAACTTATTTTTATTTGATCTTCCCAAATTTTAATGAAATTTAAAAAAATAAATAACATAATACACTGTATACTTCAGATATGATTTCTGGAGAGTGCCTATCGAAAGC
>NW_018409633.1:0-201 GCF_002113885.1 Mizuhopecten yessoensis
CATTCAGCAGCGGACTGACCAATCGGAAAGAAGCTTTCAAAAGTCTGTCACTTAGCCCCGCCCATACTGGGTGGGAGGCTCGATCTGTATGTTGACGAGGCGGAATATTTGGATTGTTTATGAACGTCCTGTTACGAAAGTTTATACGACACATTCGGATTAAAATTGACCAAGTTCTTACATTTCCATGTCAGTATGCAT
>NW_018409634.1:0-201 GCF_002113885.1 Mizuhopecten yessoensis
AAAGTTTCATCGTAATGAAATGCTGAATGCTTGGTATTCATATTTAGAATCTACAGCCAAATCACCGTGGTAACGATGTTGTTGTGATGGAGGACACACCTCAGGAGCTTGGTGCCAGGTTCATGTATGGTTCCTTCGATGTCACCTCACTGTCAGGAGAAAAGGTAAGTGTTGAAAGTCCCATGCATCAAGGTAAAAAAA
>NW_018409635.1:0-201 GCF_002113885.1 Mizuhopecten yessoensis
AGGGATTTTGGGGATATAACATACTGGAACATTTGGGGGGATATTGTGGGGATATAACATGCTGAAACATTTGGAAGGATTTTAGGGATATAACATGCTGGAACATTTGGGGGTATTTTGGGGATATAACATACTTAAAAATTTGGAGGGATTTTAGGGATATAACATGCTGGAACATTTGGTGGGATTTTGGGGATATAA
>NW_018409636.1:0-201 GCF_002113885.1 Mizuhopecten yessoensis
TATTTCTGTTACCGAGTAGGTGATATTTAATTTATGACATGTTTAAGAAAAAAAATACTACTTGCGGGGGTCAATTTTTGGGATTAAAATAATGTTTTTTCCCCCCATTTTCTTTGGTGTAATTTGATGTGTTAATAACCATGGTTTTCACAAGTTCCAGGTCTGGGGAAAACACTGAAATTTGACCTGATGATACATTGT
>NW_018409637.1:0-201 GCF_002113885.1 Mizuhopecten yessoensis
ACAGGTGTATTACTAACACTTTTAACAATGTAACCATTTACTACCTTAGATGACAATTATATAGAATCTTAGCCTGTACTGGGATCTTTTTAACAGCAGTAGTTTTGTCCATCGATTATAGATAAACATAAACAACTTTGTATAGTTATTCCAATTAAAAGTATATGATAGACATGGTTGAGAGCGTACATGTAACATATT
>NW_018409638.1:0-201 GCF_002113885.1 Mizuhopecten yessoensis
AAAGTGGGACAAACAGATATGTTATGGCTAGAAGTGGGACAAACAAATAAGTTGTGGCTGAAAGTGGGACAAACTGATAAGTTGTGGATGAAAGTGGGACAAACAGATAAGTTGTGGCTGGATAGTGGGACAAAAAGATAAGTTGTGGCTGGATATTGGGACAAACAGATATGTTATGGCTAGAAGTGGGACAAACAGATA
>NW_018409639.1:0-201 GCF_002113885.1 Mizuhopecten yessoensis
TGTAGGACGTTTAACAAAACCAAACCAAACCATATTAATTAACCTTTAAGTGTCACTTATGTCAATGCTCCGTAAGTTGACCGTCAAGTGTCATTTATGTCAATGTATTATTAATTGACCCTAGAGTGTCAATGACATCAATATTCCATTACTTGCCTTTTATTGTCACTGATGTGAATGTTTTTTAATTGACCTTTTGGC
>NW_018409640.1:0-201 GCF_002113885.1 Mizuhopecten yessoensis
TTCAACTGAACAGGTAAGGCTCAGCAAAGTCACAACACCTGGACAAGTCGGTATTCAACTGAACAGGTAAAGGCTCAGCAAAGTCACAACACCTAGACAGGTGGGTATTCAACTGAACAGGTAAGACTCAGCAAAGTCACAACACCTGGACAGGTCGGTATTCAACTGAACAGGTAAGGCTCAGCAAAGTCACAACACCTG
>NW_018409641.1:0-201 GCF_002113885.1 Mizuhopecten yessoensis
ATATATATATAATTAGATACAATAACATTATTTTATTCTTGACTTGCGTCATCCTTGTGATATCGATATATTATATTCTGTTAGTGTTGAATTAAAGTTAAGATGCCCGTATCAGCGACAAAAACTTAAACTATTTATTGGAAACTGATTTATTTATTTTTCGGCATAACTGAAGCTTTGATAAATCATTTTTGAAAAGAA
>NW_018409642.1:0-201 GCF_002113885.1 Mizuhopecten yessoensis
ATACTGATAGATAAAATGTTGTTATTCCTTCAATATATAAGCTATATAATCTGTAATAGGCTTAACTTGTTCAGAAATGTATCATTGACAATATTATAATGCTCAATATTGGGTTGTTGATCAAATAAAAAAAAATGGGGGTAACTTTTTCCCCACCTTGTTCCAATAAAAGATGCGATCAATCCTATATTTTACTGATAG
>NW_018409643.1:0-201 GCF_002113885.1 Mizuhopecten yessoensis
ATACCAACATGTTAAACAAGCATTGATTATCTTAAAAATTGACGGTATACCTTAATTCGAAACAAAAATACCCTGTATGATATTTTAGTTACAAAACGTCAGTCCGTGTTCGCGATGGTAGCTGACCGATAAACACCGGTCGTGCAGCGGCTAAGCTCATCAAGCCACGATGCGGTTTGAGTATGGAGTTTCATAAGAAAC
>NW_018409644.1:0-201 GCF_002113885.1 Mizuhopecten yessoensis
TACATGTACTGTGTGTATATGTTACTACATGTACTGTGTGTATCTATTAGTACATGAACTGTGTGTATCTATTACTACATGTACTGTGTATATTTGTTACAACATGAACTGGTTGTTTCTGTTTCTACATGTTCTGTGTGTATCTGTTACTATATGTAATTTATGTAAATGTTACTACATATACTGTGTGTATATGTTACT
>NW_018409645.1:0-201 GCF_002113885.1 Mizuhopecten yessoensis
AGTAACTGACTGAATCATAATATTAAATTTCACATTTAAATTTTACCTTTTGTAATTGGTGCAAAATTTTCTTCTGAATTGTATGTTTCAAAAACATATATTACTCAACAATTTGGCATGTTTTTGAAACTGTTTATAATTGTATGCTACAAAGCAGTGGATAAATTGATGCAATGTATAATTTTAAAAACTATTTTCAGG
>NW_018409646.1:0-201 GCF_002113885.1 Mizuhopecten yessoensis
TATACCTTTATTACAGCTGATATACCTTTAGAACAGCTGTTATACATTTATAACAGTTGTTTTACCTTTATAACAGTTGTTGTACCTTTATAACAGTTGTTATTATATCTTTACAACAGCTGTTGTACCTTTATAACAGTTGTTATACCTTTATAGCAGTTGTTATACCTTTATAACAGCTGTTATACCTTTATAACAGTT
>NW_018409647.1:0-201 GCF_002113885.1 Mizuhopecten yessoensis
GTTATACGGACTGTGATGTGGGAGTGAACGAGGTTATACGGACTGAGATGTGGAGTGTACGAGGTTATACTGACGGTGATGTGGGAGTGAACGAGATTTTACTGAATTGGATGTGGGAGTGTACGAGGTTATACGGACTGTGATTTGGTAGTGTACGAGGTTTTACTGACTGTGATGTTAGAGTGTACGAGGTTATACTGA
>NW_018409648.1:0-201 GCF_002113885.1 Mizuhopecten yessoensis
ATCATTATACTAGGTAAACACAACCACTAGACCAGGTAAACACTAAAGGTGATCCAATAACTTGACCAGGTAAACACAGCCACTAGACCAGGTAAACACTACCACTAGACCAGGTAAACACAACCACTAGACCAGGTAAACACTACAGGTGATCTTATCATTATACTAGGTAAATTAAACCACTAGACCAGGTAAACACTA
>NW_018409649.1:0-201 GCF_002113885.1 Mizuhopecten yessoensis
TGTATTACAATACAGACGTGTGTTATACTACACCTGTGTGTTAATGTACCCCTGTTGTATTTATTTTTTGTAAAGGTAACCACGGTCAATAATTCATAAAATGTAGATAAAATGTTTTAGTTACGATAATTAATCTGATTTATTCTTGCTCTATCTACAACAGATAACGACAGACCTGAACATAAACGCTGCTTATCTACC
>NW_018409650.1:0-201 GCF_002113885.1 Mizuhopecten yessoensis
TACTCAACTTGACACACTGTCTCAGATACACATGGACACTCTGACCCAGATACTCAACTTTAAACTCTGACCCAGATACTTAACTTAAAACTCTGACTCAGATACACAACTTGAAACTCTGTCTCAGATACACAACACAGATCCTCAGAAAACATTGACACTCTGACCCAGATACTCAACTTGAAACTCTGACCCAGATAC
>NW_018409651.1:0-201 GCF_002113885.1 Mizuhopecten yessoensis
GAATTATTCAATTTAGCGAGCGTCTGGCGAGCTAGAATGAAAAATTCGTGACGAGTTTCATAAATTTCATATGAAAGGAAAACGATTTTAAGATCCTTTTTATCGCATAATCAAAATTTGTGTCTTTTATTCGTGTAAAACAACTTTTTTTTCATTCGATCTTGGAATGTAAAAATCCACCATTTTGACTCCAGTGCGTAA
>NW_018409652.1:0-201 GCF_002113885.1 Mizuhopecten yessoensis
ACTCGGATCACTTAACATGTTGTGACGGTAGCATACATATAGCCCGATAACACTAAGAGTACTATCAAAAAATAAATAATGAAAACTATGTTTTATGATTGTTTAATAAGATCAGCGACAGAAAATATCTTATGCCCTACCTGACACCCAAATAAGCATGGAACCCTTTTTAAAAATAAAAACATGATTGCTTTATTTAAA
>NW_018409653.1:0-201 GCF_002113885.1 Mizuhopecten yessoensis
TTTGGGGGTGCCTTCAAGGGCGAAGACTTAGAGAGAGGAGGGAGGAATGTAGCAGATCTGAACTGGGTCGATCGCTGGCGACCAGATAGCTCAATTGGTAGAGCATACTTCTAGGCCTAGAGTTCAGAGGGTCCCCGGTTCAGTGCATTTTTCCTATCCTGTAACCTACATGTATATATATATAGTATTGGGAAGATACTA
>NW_018409654.1:0-201 GCF_002113885.1 Mizuhopecten yessoensis
GTTGAGTCAACGACTCGTCTTACATTTGGTCAAGTAGTTATAGAATATACAATAATTTACAGAATGTACATACAATAGAGAATCATAAGAACAAAACATGATGAAATGCAATTGTATAAAGCATCCATTACAGTACTTAATAAGGTAAGTCCATACAAACTTTTTTGCACTCTGTTTAAAAGACAATAGTGAGGGTGCATT
>NW_018409655.1:0-201 GCF_002113885.1 Mizuhopecten yessoensis
TACAATTGGATTTTGACATGTGTCATTAGGAAAATCAGGTTAAAATATTCTAAGATGAAGTTTCTTCTTTTGTTGAAATAATATGACGGTTTATTCATTGGAAAACAAGATAGATTTTGTCATTATGTCATCCATATGTTACATTATTTTCCCAATGGCTACAATTGGATTTTGACATGTGTAATTAGGAAAATCAGGTTA
>NW_018409656.1:0-201 GCF_002113885.1 Mizuhopecten yessoensis
ATTTGATATCTTATTTGGCAAATACCAGCTGAATGGTTTTTTTTTCTTTCCAAAAATGACCTTTGCTAACTTACATACCGATTTTGATATCTTATTTGTGGAGAAAGTAGGAATATGGCAAATACCAGCTGAATGTTTTTTTTGTTTTGTTTTGTTTTTTTTTACCAAAAATGACCTTTGCTAAGTTTTCCACAATTTCAT
>NW_018409657.1:0-201 GCF_002113885.1 Mizuhopecten yessoensis
TGGTATATCATTTATTGCTGTGCCATTTAGGTCTTCGAACGAGTCGTGCTGTATATAAGCGTTGGTTCGTCCTCTACAGTAGAGATCTTGGTGTCCACAAGATATGGGTTGGACGTCATACGTTGAGGTATTTGCTACTTGTTCCATTGACAAAACGGGACTTGGTGGTATCTGATCCATCCATACTTTGGAGTGGAGCAT
>NW_018409658.1:0-201 GCF_002113885.1 Mizuhopecten yessoensis
GCTTGAGCACAAAAACGATGCTTTAGCATGAGAACGGTTTCATGAGTATAGGCCCTGGTTTTTTAACTAAATGTTAAAAATAATTAATTGTTTCATATTGGGTTTAAACGTTTTCGTTATCGTTATTCAGTTGTTGTTGAATTTCTATTGCCGTTGTTTCTTGGCATTGCAGATTCCTTTGCAATTTTAGTTAGGCCTGTA
>NW_018409659.1:0-201 GCF_002113885.1 Mizuhopecten yessoensis
AAAAATAGAAGTGTATCACCTGCCAGCTAATGCCACAGATCCCAGCCAGAGCACTCTGATTTATACAGCTACCAAAAACATGATAGACTCAAATCATCAAAGCATACAGATTGCAGATACATTTAACGTCCTGAAAGAGGTATCGGCGCTGTATTCACCAGTCCAACACAGACAAGAACATGTACCCGAAGTACAAAAAAT
>NW_018409660.1:0-201 GCF_002113885.1 Mizuhopecten yessoensis
TGAGATCTATAGAGTAGAGTGATACAGGTCGATCTCTGAGATCTAAAAGTATACTGTGTACCAGGAACCAGTCTCTCAGTCAACGTTTCGCCCTCCACTCGATTACACTTGTAAAATCTGTTTTTGTCCAATGTTAATCTTGCCCTCCACTCTATTACACTGGTAAAATCTGTATTTGTCCAATGTTAATCTTGCCCTCCA
>NW_018409661.1:0-201 GCF_002113885.1 Mizuhopecten yessoensis
GTAGATAGCAGAACACAAGTGTAGATAGCAGAACACTAGTGTAGACAGCAGAACACAAGTGTAGATAGCGGAACACTAGTGATAGCGGAACACTAGTGTAGATAGCGGAACACTAGTGTAGAAAGCGGAACACAAGTGTAGATAGCAGAACACAAATGTAGATAGCAGAACACTAGTGTAGATAGCAGAACACTAGTGTAG
>NW_018409662.1:0-201 GCF_002113885.1 Mizuhopecten yessoensis
ATATGGTTCACCAATGTATCGTTAACATATCGAGTCAGTGACAACAGACTATACGGTTGACCATTGTGACGTTATCACACCGAGTCAATGACAACTGACTATATGGTTCACTAATGTTACGTTATCACACCGAGTCAGTGACAACTGACTATCAGGCTCACCACTAAGGCGTTATCACACGGACTCATTGAAAACTGGCTG
>NW_018409663.1:0-201 GCF_002113885.1 Mizuhopecten yessoensis
CAGGGTATGTAACACCCACCCCAGACCATTACAGCACAGGGTATGCAACACTCACCCCAGACCATTACAGCACAGGATCTGTAACACCCACCATAGACCATTACAACACAGGGTATGTTACACCCACCCCAGACCATTATGTCACAGGGTCTGTAGCACCCACCATAGACCATTACAGCACATGGTCTGTAACACCCACCC
>NW_018409664.1:0-201 GCF_002113885.1 Mizuhopecten yessoensis
CCCCGCCTGTAATCCTCTCTCGTTTTTCTTTTCTGCCTTTTTGTGTGAAAAAACTTCTGTTCGTCTACTCACTTTTACCAGAAAAGGGTAACAACGACTACAAAAGGTAGTTGTATTCCTCTTCCACGGTGCTCAAAACAACTTTATAAAACAAAAAGCACTTACACATAAATGTAAAAATAGCAAAAACTAAGTATCCTC
>NW_018409665.1:0-201 GCF_002113885.1 Mizuhopecten yessoensis
AAGTCAGGCCAAGGCAATAAGAAAAATGAATCAAATGACAACCCAAACAATTAGGGGTCTCTGCTAGTGGCCGAGTTGAGACCATCAATAAAGGTCAAGGTCACACTGACATTTTGGATAGACTGATTTGGGTGTCAAATGAATATGAAATCATAATTGAAGGTCATCAAGCTAAATAGTGGTTCTATGATTTCCACTATT
>NW_018409666.1:0-201 GCF_002113885.1 Mizuhopecten yessoensis
ACTCCCAAGTTATTAAGCATGGAACTGCTGTATTGTTATATCCTGCAATCTTATTTATAGGCTATTAAAAGTTTGAGATTTTAAAGCGAAAATTTTGTTTTGTATAACATTTTGTAGAAAATCATATACATGTACTGATCAACAGTGCTGGAATAATGATGTGTAAACACGCAGTGACAGCAGAGGGTATAGAGCTACACA
>NW_018409667.1:0-201 GCF_002113885.1 Mizuhopecten yessoensis
AGACATGGGTAACAATTACAATAGCTTACAGCTAATTAACCTGTATACACCTGTAACAATTAAAATAGTTTACAGCTAATTAACCTGTAGACATGTGTACTAATTACAATAGCTTACAGCTAATTAACCTGTAGACATGTGTAATAATTACAATAGCTTACAGCTAATTAACTGTGTAACAATTATAACAACTTACAGCTA
>NW_018409668.1:0-201 GCF_002113885.1 Mizuhopecten yessoensis
TCAGCAAATGATAGAAATGAACATGACTGGTGTGAAACTGATTTTTCTAACCTGTTTCATTTTATCGTAATTCTAAAGTGGATTTTGTGCTTTGTTACAGGTTATGTGAATGGTTAAAAGTAGCACATGTGACCCACAACGCAGCTGTTAATATTGGTTTGAATGGCTGTTTTCTCCCATCTGACTACTTCTAAAAAAATT
>NW_018409669.1:0-201 GCF_002113885.1 Mizuhopecten yessoensis
TTGATAACTGCCTCACGAACACGACTGTCGTAATGTCCTTTCTGTTTATCCTTAGCCTTAGCTGAATGTGATGCAGCAAGCTCATAGGCGTTAATCAAGCGTTGCCTCATGTCGTCTATGTACCTTGTCATGGAAACTGCTTCAGCGTCTGTGTTTAAACCAAAGGCGAGATCTACTGGCAATCTAGGATTTCGTCCAAAC
>NW_018409670.1:0-201 GCF_002113885.1 Mizuhopecten yessoensis
CTAACTGAGGACAGACTACCTCTGGGAGATGGGGACAAGCTGTCACTAAGGTCATCACTTCCTTATTGTGGACAGACGACCTCTGGAAAGGGGCTATGGTCATGATCATCACTCCCTAACTGAGGACAAACAACCTCTGGGAGATGGGGTCAAACAATCACTGAGGTCATTGCTTCCTAACTGAGGACAGACTACCTCTGG
>NW_018409671.1:0-201 GCF_002113885.1 Mizuhopecten yessoensis
GATTGTTAAAGATGACCCCATTTTTTTCCTATTTGACCCCGCCCCTCATATAAATAAAAGCAACTATGTTTCCTTTTTTCAACTTACTGTATGAAATGTGTATGTGTTATTTTGTTGCCTTTAGATAATCACATCTATCCATATAATTTCAATTAATATAGCTACAGTGTGAATGTGTTTAATAAATGTTACGATAAATAA
>NW_018409672.1:0-201 GCF_002113885.1 Mizuhopecten yessoensis
TTTGAGGAGGTTATTAACACGCATTAACAGTCAAATATTGTAGCATGTGGTCCAAAGAAAATACAAACAGCACTCCTTATATATTATCAGACCAATTCCATTGACCTTCCACGAAACGTCATGTTTGTTGTCTGCTGTAGCAAAGCTAAATATCGTGTTCATTACTTAATCAGTGTATTTCAGTCTTGGTCGGGACGTTGA
>NW_018409673.1:0-201 GCF_002113885.1 Mizuhopecten yessoensis
AAACAGTCGCGATCATTGGTATTAAACAGTCGCGATCCATTGGTACTAAACAGTCGCGATCATTGGTGTTTAACAGTCTTGATCCATTGGTATTAAACAGTCGCATTCCATTGGTATTAAACAGTCCCGATCATTGATATTAAACAGTCTTGATCTATTGGTATTAAACATTCGCGATCATTTGGTATTAAACATATTGGC
>NW_018409674.1:0-201 GCF_002113885.1 Mizuhopecten yessoensis
AAGTAGTCCGATACTACCGACAATGATAACAATTATCGGCTAACGTACTTGACTTAAGTTACCAACTTTACGCGTCGCTATACGAACATTAATATACAATTATTTTTAATAACCCAGTCGCAATATACACAGGTAAAAGACATCTCGGCATAAAAATCTTATATCAAAATATCTACATAAACCTAAACTTGTCAATACAAC
>NW_018409675.1:0-201 GCF_002113885.1 Mizuhopecten yessoensis
ATACGTATATGGTAGCTATACCTATATGGTAGCTATACCTGTATGTTAGTTAAACATATATCGTAGTTATACCTATTTGGTAGTAATATACATATTGTTGTTATACCTATATGGTTGTGATACCTATATGGTAGCTATACCTATATGGTAGTTATTCCTGTATGGTAGTTATACCTATATGGTAGTTATACCTGTATTGTA
>NW_018409676.1:0-201 GCF_002113885.1 Mizuhopecten yessoensis
AGAAGGCATACTAAAACTTGACCAAGCATACTCCAACCTGAGCAGGCATACTAAAACCTGACCAAGCATACTCCAACCTGAGCAGACATACATTTCGAGGCTCTCTCCTCTAACTTGATATCATTTGTCAACAGATATTTTCTATCAGGTTTGTTATCAGTTTTTAGCTCACCTGGTCCGAAGGACCAAGGTGAGCTTATG
>NW_018409677.1:0-201 GCF_002113885.1 Mizuhopecten yessoensis
TCGAACCTTTAGTAAGACAATACAAGTGAAAAACACGGACACTTGTCGTAATAAGTCTCAATATATTATTCTAATTTAGCATATAACTACAAACGTCGCTATTTAAATAGTCGGTAGTTCTGAACAATTATTCTCCTTTTATCAATACGTTATGTAACATTTCCAAACCCTATCAAGTGTAATCCCTTTCGTCGCATCAAC
>NW_018409678.1:0-201 GCF_002113885.1 Mizuhopecten yessoensis
TGTAGATGTGGACATGAAAATGAAAATGCATTTAATTTTATATATGAATGTCCACCCTATAACAACATTAGAATGCAATTAGTACAAAACATTTCTCAATTTGGTATAACTGGTAATCATGAGCATTTTAATCTAAAAACTCTATTAAATGGGTGCTTAATACATGTATGTAGCGCTGATATCAACATATTCATTTTACAA
>NW_018409679.1:0-201 GCF_002113885.1 Mizuhopecten yessoensis
ATGACTAAAAACGAAATGGAACGAAACGACCTGAGTTAGACAGAAAAGTAACTATTCGAATCAAGATTCCCGTTTCAATGTAAATGAGCTAGGTACGATAAATTTGAAGTAGACAAATCAGTATGGAAGGGACAACATCCATGTTCAACATCAACATTAATGATGTCCTCGACGGCTGCAGACGAGCGAAATGTTGCGAAT
>NW_018409680.1:0-201 GCF_002113885.1 Mizuhopecten yessoensis
AAACACTATGAAGTGGAATATACATATAATGTTATATAGGTACAGGGTCAAACAGCAGCAGAGGGTCAACAGAATGAATGAGGGATAATCTTTATAAGAACAACTCTTCAAGCATGGAGGAAGGAATGTTACAGTAATCAACATCTTATTTGAGATGAAGTATTTTGTGAGGGATGCCCCATGATCAAGGGGCAGGTCAAA
>NW_018409681.1:0-201 GCF_002113885.1 Mizuhopecten yessoensis
ATACTCAGTACTACCTTACATTATACTCAGAACTACCTTACATTACACTCAGTACTACCTTACATTATACTCAACCCTACCTTACATTATGCTCAGTACTACCTTACATTATACTTAGTACTACTTTACATTATACTCAGTACATGTACAGCCTTTCATTATACTCAGTACAATTACAGCTTTACATTTTACTCAATACTA
>NW_018409682.1:0-201 GCF_002113885.1 Mizuhopecten yessoensis
CATATGACCCATGGCAACATCCTAGTTGACCTAAAGACATTTGTGTCACACGTGCACTGCTGCTGGTCTGATATATATCTTTCACGCTTTACTAATAGGTACTAAGAAGCTGTTTCAACAGTCATATGCTTATTCATCGGAAGTTAACTCTTTATGTATGGCAGAAGCAGAGCCCAAAGCTTCTTGAAGCAGTACTTGTTG
>NW_018409683.1:0-201 GCF_002113885.1 Mizuhopecten yessoensis
GTGTGTGTGGTGGTAGTGTGTGTGGTGGTAGTGTGTGTGGTAGTGTGTGTGGGGTAGTGTGTGTGGGGTAGTGTGTGTGGTGGTAGTGTGTAGTGGCAGTGTGTGTGGTGGTAGTGTGTGTAGTGGTAGTATGTGTAGTGGTAGTGTGTGTTGTGGTAGTGTTTGTAGTAGTACTGTGTGTGGTGGTAGTGTGTGTGGTGG
>NW_018409684.1:0-201 GCF_002113885.1 Mizuhopecten yessoensis
TCGACTACTGGTTGATTTGAAAAGAAATATTGGAAAGTGTTGGCCTTTGAATTTCCCTCTCTGTCATGCGCCAGCAGGGATTCCAACATGGGGATATAAAATATGATATCACCAAAAAGATTCACCAAACGTCGCCCTTGTTCTTCTTTGTTCGTAGAAATGTATTTGTCATATATAGGTTGTAGAATTCTCGTATCGTTG
>NW_018409685.1:0-201 GCF_002113885.1 Mizuhopecten yessoensis
TATTCTATTGTATATATCTTACAAATAATGGATATTGGTCAACATGATACATGTACCCCTCCTGACAGTGACAAAACAGAACCTACACATCTTATTGACATAAGAAATATATAGTTATATTGATATGGCAAAATGTCGTTATTTGAGTCATACACGAACTGGTCACAAAAAAAGGCACGCTGTCAATACACCCATATTAAC
>NW_018409686.1:0-201 GCF_002113885.1 Mizuhopecten yessoensis
GTGCACAACAGGAAGTAACGCGGATGTGTTTTTGATGATTACTGTTTGTGTGGCCCCGGCCAATTTTAAACACAGAAATGTTATAAGGAACACCTGGGGATCCATAACAAAACACAACCAGGAAGTGCGACTTATATTTTTGATAGGTAAGCCTAAAGATGAAATTACTCAAATTAAAATCAACAACGAAAGTAAACAATT
>NW_018409687.1:0-201 GCF_002113885.1 Mizuhopecten yessoensis
AAGCTTACCTATGTACTATGTCAGTCTGACATAAGACAAGCTTACGTATGTACTGTGTCAGCCTAACGTAAGACATGCTTACCTATGTACTATGTCAGCCTGACATGAGACAAGCTTATGTATGTACTATGTCAGCCTGACATAAGACAAGCTTGTCTATGTACTGTGTCAGTCTGACATAAGACAAGCTTACCTATGTAC
>NW_018409688.1:0-201 GCF_002113885.1 Mizuhopecten yessoensis
ATTATCCAAGTTGTATTGGATTTGGGTTTTACTTTTTGTATAATTATTGTCATCGAAATATTGTCTTTAATGCAGAGTTGTATTTTTTGAAGTTGGTCTTCAGTTAGAGTATCGGCATTGGTTCATACTATTTTTAAATTAATTGCCCAATGTGGTGGACCTTGGACTTTGTATATACATTCGCCTGATTCCGAGGTTATC
>NW_018409689.1:0-201 GCF_002113885.1 Mizuhopecten yessoensis
CTTGAATTCAAATCTGCAGGCGATGACAGACTTATCCGATTTAATATGTCTTTGGAAAACAATATCTATGGATAGATTATTAAAGGACTTTAAACGTGCTATTATACAACGTGTTAGTGAGTTCTTTTCAATGATGAAATTGTGGAAAACTTAGTAAAGGTCATTTTACAAATAAGATATCAAAATCGGTAAAAGGTGGGG
>NW_018409690.1:0-201 GCF_002113885.1 Mizuhopecten yessoensis
GCGGTTTTGAGGGATGCCGATCATAATGGTCACAATTTCGAAAATTTCAGTTGCCCTGGTAACGAAATGGAGGCCTCTGATTGGTCAAAATTTGGATGTTGTCTGATTCCACCAAGATTTAGTACAGAGTGGTTTTGAGGGATTCCGAATACAATGGTCACTGTTTCGAAAAGCTCACTAGCCATGGTAACGAAATAGAGG
>NW_018409691.1:0-201 GCF_002113885.1 Mizuhopecten yessoensis
TATGCCGGACAGATGGACGACGCCATACCGTAATACTCCTGTCCAACTTGACGGGCATATAAATACCTGTGGGTAGTGAACAGATTACCATGGCAACAAATATTTCCAAAAAACAAAGTGCATGTGTATTAACATTTGGTCCTTAATATTCCTGTGTAGATTCATTGAAGTTAGTTCACAAGTTTAGCAAAAGTTGTTCGG
>NW_018409692.1:0-201 GCF_002113885.1 Mizuhopecten yessoensis
TTTTTCTATGAAAAAGATATTTCGAGAGTTTCTTTTTTGTGTGTGTTTAGATTCTACTCCATATCCAATTCATTATCACGGAACAAATAGTCGTGTCATGTTTTCAAGTTTCAGCATTTTTCTTCACGCTTAATGTAACCGGTTTGGGTGTCCTGTTTGGGTAGCAGTATACAGTAGAAATGGCCCGACTCTGATAAACAA
>NW_018409693.1:0-201 GCF_002113885.1 Mizuhopecten yessoensis
GTTTTAGAAGGATCAAACAGAGAAACAGAACAATTGTTTATAGATGGGTTGATATAACAAGGAAATTTCCAGTGACCTCATTTCGATTTCTAACAAGTGGCGATTAAGACGTGAATTGTTCGATGTTTTAGAAGGATCCGGATAAAACAGAGAAACAGGACAATTGTTTATAGATCCATGCATAACTTAAAACTTCTTAGT
>NW_018409694.1:0-201 GCF_002113885.1 Mizuhopecten yessoensis
AGGAGGAAATATTTCATGGCCTTCTCACATTGTATATCAACATTTAATTCATCAAGCAGAAAATATTTGACATTTTTATGCATGATTTTACCAGGAACTTCCTCCTATTTTTTCAATTTTGTGAAAATTTCATAATCTTCGTAACTATTTTAAACACGAGTCACTATCTTTAGTAAAAGATGAGAATTCTTGTTTCCCCCC
>NW_018409695.1:0-201 GCF_002113885.1 Mizuhopecten yessoensis
AGCTGTCTTTGTCTTGTTAGAGAATATTAGCCTATGCTTGAGCTTAGAAAAATAATTGTTAGTTTTCCAAACAACATGATTGTCATAACTCTACTTATTTAAGTTGATAAACAAGTTCTAAATAAAATTTGAACTCGTGTATGGTTTAAATAATTTTGTTATGTGTGTAGGTTCAATAGTATCAGGAAAATATTCAAGTTT
>NW_018409696.1:0-201 GCF_002113885.1 Mizuhopecten yessoensis
CATTGCCATCACGTCTGTAGTTACAGTAGTGTAGTCACACCTGTAACTAAAGCATTATCATCACGTCTGTAGTAACAGCAGTGTAATCACTCCTGTAGTTACATCACTGTCATCACGTCTGTAGTTACAGCATTGCCATCACGTCTGTAGTTGCAACAGTGTAATCACGTCTGTAGCTACGATAGTGTAATCACGTCTATA
>NW_018409697.1:0-201 GCF_002113885.1 Mizuhopecten yessoensis
GGCGTAAGAATTGTACCTGCTGCCCACATTGCATGATCGTAAGAGACGACTAGATTTGGGATCTTATCTTTTCTTCTTCTCTCTTAACAACTTTCTTCTTCTTAACGTCTCCCTTGATAATGCCTCACATTTTGCCTTTAGTTGAGTGTTCGCCCCTGGGATGAAGGCTTTGAGTTCTGTCCCCTGGTCGAGACATACCAA
>NW_018409698.1:0-201 GCF_002113885.1 Mizuhopecten yessoensis
CTGTGATGACAGGCATACAGTCTGTAGTCTACTGTGATGACAGGCATACAGCCTGTAGTCTAGTGTGATGACAGGCCTACATTATAAAGCCTAACGTGATGACAACCCTAAAGACTGTAGTCTACTGTGATGACAGGCATACAATCTGTAGTCTAATGTGATGACAGGCCTACATTATATAGCCTAATGTGATGACAGGTC
>NW_018409699.1:0-201 GCF_002113885.1 Mizuhopecten yessoensis
GGAATCATTACCTGAAGCCATGCTGGAATCACTAGTTAAAGCAGTCTTATATATCAGTGTGAAACCTCGTCATGGAATCACTGGTTAAAGCCATGCTATATTTCACTGTGAAACCTTGTCATGGAATCACTAGCTTAAGCCATGCTAGATGTCACGGTGAAACCTCGTCATGGAATCACTAGTTAAAACCATGCTAGATGT
>NW_018409700.1:0-201 GCF_002113885.1 Mizuhopecten yessoensis
AAAAAAAAGATATACAAACAATTTTCAGACAAAAATCATGATTTAATATAAACGCTACTGTTTTAACTATGGTCAAATAAATACTTGGTACCTTTATTACATCTCTATGTTCAAATAAATAAAGGAAATGTATTTCTCCCACAAACTTTGTGGGTTCCCCTAATCCCGTCTAAGTTGATAAACCTGCTAGGAGCTGGTACA
>NW_018409701.1:0-201 GCF_002113885.1 Mizuhopecten yessoensis
CCTGACATTAACACACCACCATTTCAAACCAAAAGAATCATAGCCACTGTTCTGACTAACACAAGATATTTTCAGAGTATTAACTTAATTAAACTACGTACTGTACAAGAAATTGAATTCAGAACTAAACTTGATTTACTAGTAAGTACTTACCATTATGCAAATTGAAAGTCACATGTATACACACCTGACCATAGCTAA
>NW_018409702.1:0-201 GCF_002113885.1 Mizuhopecten yessoensis
ATAGAGAGGTAATGGTCAGTCTACATTCACAACTAGATATGTACAGAGTCATAGAGTGGTGATGGACAGTCTACATACACAACCTGATAGGTACAGATCATAGATAGGTGATGGACAGTCTACATTCACAACCTGATAAGTACCGAGTCATAGATGGGTAATGGTCAGTCTACATACACAACGAGATATGTACAAAGTCAC
>NW_018409703.1:0-201 GCF_002113885.1 Mizuhopecten yessoensis
TATCTTGTTACACATGATGTTTGGTTAACTTGAGATATCTTGTTAAACATGATGTTTGGTTAACTTTAGATAAATCAGATGTATGGTTACTTCAGATATTTTGATATATAAGATGTTTGGTTACTTTAGATAATGTTTGGTTACTTTAGATACATGTATCTTGTTACACATGATGTTTGGTTAACTTTATATATCTTGTTA
>NW_018409704.1:0-201 GCF_002113885.1 Mizuhopecten yessoensis
TGCTTTGATAGAGGCAGATCTAGATGACCCTTCTTTAAATTACGGTGGCACCGTCAATTGTGACGTTTATGACCTCGGGGGGACCTATTGCTGGGGCGTGAAAAAGGGGTTATTAACAGTGATTAGTTGGGGGTGTTTTTTTGTGATTTGTTGTGCAAGGTACAGATAAAAGATAAAAACTGGGGTATGTGCAGGACGAGA
>NW_018409705.1:0-201 GCF_002113885.1 Mizuhopecten yessoensis
TATGAAAAAAGTCGATAAAACGTCAGAATAATTCGGACTAGCTTTTGTCCTAGATCTACGTTTGTTTAACACAGAGTTACTGACCTACTTACTAAAGGTTCCAAAACTACCAAGGTTTACCAAGGGTTACTGATTTCTATTCAAGGTTGCTGACAAACTTAGGTAAATCCAGTTACTTACATACATGTATGTTTTGCCAAA
>NW_018409706.1:0-201 GCF_002113885.1 Mizuhopecten yessoensis
GGAGTTGTTAAAAGTGGTCACTTCAAATTTTCAAGGTGGATTTTCACATGTCCAGGTAGAAAAAAACACAAGTCATCGTACACTGTTCAGATATCTGATCTTGGCGGAACATTTCATATGTACATTTCTAGATGGTCATGATGAGTTTGGACACATATATCTGTCAACAAACTTCTCATCTCATTGTTCCAACTTGCTAGC
>NW_018409707.1:0-201 GCF_002113885.1 Mizuhopecten yessoensis
TGCTTTTATGTGTATGTATGTATGCTGCTATATGTATGTATGCTGTTATATGTATACATGTAGCTATTGTATGTCTGTATGCTGTTATATGTTCAATGCTATTATATGTAAGCATGTATGATGATATATGTATGCATGTATATTTGCTATTATATATATGTATGATATTATATGTATCTATGATATTGTTTGTATGCATGC
>NW_018409708.1:0-201 GCF_002113885.1 Mizuhopecten yessoensis
TTGATGAAGTATATCAAATGTAAATTGTTGTTTTATAATCTTTGATAAAGTACAACACATGTTTACTGTTGTTCTATAATTTTCGACAAAGTACAACAAATGCATACTGTTGTTTTATTCTCTTTGATAAAGTACAACAAATGCGTACGGTTGTTTTATACTATTTGATAAAGTACAACAAATGCATACTGTTTTTTTTTT
>NW_018409709.1:0-201 GCF_002113885.1 Mizuhopecten yessoensis
TGCTGACGCTTACCCTGTTTCCGATATCTGTTGTCACCAGATGCAAAGCGTTGAGGGATGGATGCACGGAAAGGGGTGGTGGACCGAGCGTGGCTTGGTTTAGGCGATATTTTTGGTTTATCCTGTAGGGTTGTCCTGGGCCGAGTATACGTACTAGGCTTGCTGGGTCTGGTCGGTGGGTCGGGATACGCTGATAGTTCC
>NW_018409710.1:0-201 GCF_002113885.1 Mizuhopecten yessoensis
TGTTCATTAAGGGCTCTGAAAATAATATTTGCATTTAAATAAGGGATATCTTTTTAAATATATCTGTTTTAATGATTGGCTAAAACTGATGAGCATCTCCTTAACCTTTTGTGCATCGCTCAGAAAGATTTATTTAGACAATTGAACCCTATGATACAGAAACTGATAGCCCATGGCCAGTTAGATGCACTTTTGGCAGAT
>NW_018409711.1:0-201 GCF_002113885.1 Mizuhopecten yessoensis
TTGTATAAGACTGTAAGATATCTGTAACATGCATTGTGTGGCTCCAGAGTATGGAGGTAAAACCCACTATACATTGAAACAAACTGTTCCCCTTATATAAGACTGTAAGATATCTGTAACATGCATTGTGTAGCTCCGGAGTATGGAGGTAAAACCCACTAGACATTGAAACAAACTGTTCTCCTTGTATAAGACTGTAAG
>NW_018409712.1:0-201 GCF_002113885.1 Mizuhopecten yessoensis
TGAACAGTTATCTCAATTAAAATGTGAAGTCATGAACAGCTTTCTAAATTAAAATTTGAAGTCATGCACAGCTATCTCAATGACCATGTGAAGTCATGAACAGCTATCTCAATGAATATTATAGGTCATGAACCGCTATCTCAATGAATATTATAGGTCATGAACCGCAATCTCAATTAATATATGAAGTCATGAACAGCT
>NW_018409713.1:0-201 GCF_002113885.1 Mizuhopecten yessoensis
GAGAAAGTCTGTCCAACGGTTACCGATCTGACATGGGTAAGAATTACATATTTTTAATGTTAATGACTGTCATGAACACGTCAACAGTTTTTATTTTCCTAATAGTTAAGTAAGCTTATGCTTGTGATGATGTTTAACTGATTCTACTTCTCATCAATTTATTAAATACTTTGTATATTTTACGCGTGTGCATTTCGTTTC
>NW_018409714.1:0-201 GCF_002113885.1 Mizuhopecten yessoensis
AAAGTGTAAAATATCGTGTTGACACATATCTAGAAAGTGTAACACAATGTGTTAATACAGATCTAGTTGGTGTAAAATATCGTGTTTACACAGATCTAGAAAGTGTAATACAATGTGTTAATACAGATCTAGAAAGTGTAAAAAAATCGTGTTGACACAGATCTAGAAAGTGTAACACAATGTGTTGATACAGATCTAGAA
>NW_018409715.1:0-201 GCF_002113885.1 Mizuhopecten yessoensis
CAATCTTGATTGGAATGATTATGGTGCCAGATGGCAAATAGATTGCATGAGAAAATAATACCCTGCTTCATCCCCAGGGGCTGGGTGGTGGGGTCTAAATGGGGGAAATGGTTTAAAAATAAAATCTTATTCATCAGACTCTGATGTTTTACAAAGAAATACTCTTCATGGAAAGAAAGGTCATTAGGTGCATTATCTAAA
>NW_018409716.1:0-201 GCF_002113885.1 Mizuhopecten yessoensis
AATGTATGAATGTATGAATGGATAAGTGCAATTAAACCGTTATAACGCAGAGGTTCAAAGAACTCTTATTACAATAGATAAATTAACACTGAATTCGACTTAGTGGTGAAGGTCACAGTGACCGACTGACATTACAATACACATTATCTGTCGGCGATGTATGTATACTGCAAGTCTATTTAAGATATCTTTGACACGGGA
>NW_018409717.1:0-201 GCF_002113885.1 Mizuhopecten yessoensis
TAGTCATATGCTGCAATTAGCTTTTTTGCATTTAGTGCATTGATTGAAGCAAGAGGCCAATGGGCCTTAACAGTCACCCAAGTCCTAAAGTATTTTGCTGTTGTTGAAATAATGATGTCAAAGGAGAATAGTACATTATTAGCTCACCTGGCACGAAGTCAACTTTTCCTTTAAACAACTTCTTCTGAAGAACGGACAGGC
>NW_018409718.1:0-201 GCF_002113885.1 Mizuhopecten yessoensis
TCCGGGGGTCATACAATGACATGTGAGGAGACAGTCTTCTCCAAATTTGTTTTCGGTACATTCTGTAGGTAATTATTTCATAATTGTAGCTAATAAATTTTGTACATGCTGTAAATATAATGACAAATATCGCACAGATATGAATAAAGATATATTAAGGACGACATGCAATGTTAATCTGGTGAAGTTCATAACAATACT
>NW_018409719.1:0-201 GCF_002113885.1 Mizuhopecten yessoensis
AATTGCGTCAATTTTGTTTTTCCTAATTTAATAATGTTCAATATTAGGAATTCTTTGTTTATAAATGGAAACTGTTTATTATTTGAGTTTAAGAATCACTCATGTCAACTGAAGCTCTTTAAGTCATCCAGCAAAATTTGAAAAATAACACAAAAATAATATGGCCAAATAAGCAGTAGCCAGACACCCCATTGTGTGGAT
>NW_018409720.1:0-201 GCF_002113885.1 Mizuhopecten yessoensis
CAGTCTAGGTATGAATTACATGCATCTTAAACAAGTAAAGATAACGCACAATATCAACCTATGGTTCAACAGTCTGGACCACGGCGAAGACAAGGTCAGGAAGATACCAAGATAACCAGGAATGTCTACCTGTAAACACATGAACGTTTAAACTGGAAGGGACCTGCAGCATTACAGGTATGTTTATTATTTGTTACTGTT
>NW_018409721.1:0-201 GCF_002113885.1 Mizuhopecten yessoensis
GATGTACAATGTGGCGGTCAGAATAATAATGGATGTACAATGTGGCGGTTAGAATAATAATGGATGTACAATGCGGTGGTCAGAATTATAATAGATGTTCAATTTTGTGGTTAGAATTATAATGGATCCACAATGTGGTGGTCAGAAATATAATGAATGTACAATGTGGCGGTCAGAATAATAATGGATGTACAATGTGGT
>NW_018409722.1:0-201 GCF_002113885.1 Mizuhopecten yessoensis
AGGACACTGACTTTGAATTCCATGGATGCTTCTGTCACGGTTGCCCGTAACACAATCAACACAGTAACGGATTGCAACATGTCCGATCTTCATTTGAGGACGTTGGACAAACACCGTTATCTACAAGATCTCGGATACGACTACAGATGCGAATGGGAATGCGACTTTGAAAGACAAAGTAAGCTTAATGAATCACTTACA
>NW_018409723.1:0-201 GCF_002113885.1 Mizuhopecten yessoensis
ATAACGTAGAATATCGTAAAATGGTAGAAATTACTGGCACTAGTCGAAATTCCATCCAACTCACCGCTACAAGTTGAACCAGATAAGCGGCTAGAACATGTCTTCGTATCTAACGCATGCGCAACAAGCTCTTATCTCAATTTTAGCCTAGAGGGTGTACCCAAATTGGCGCTGGACTACGGGGAAATTGGATCTTCTGGA
>NW_018409724.1:0-201 GCF_002113885.1 Mizuhopecten yessoensis
CGTGTGAAAGAAATAGGGAAGTTTAACGTAAAGACTCCGTCAGATAAAAGTAATTGTTTGATACGTGGGGTTGTGTACCTTCCTTATAAACAGATAATACTTAGTGATTTCAACAACCAGAAGCTGAAGCTGTTTACAGACAAAGGGCAGTACCTAGACGAGTTGACCATTCGTGGAGATCCCTGTGATCTGTGTCTGGTA
>NW_018409725.1:0-201 GCF_002113885.1 Mizuhopecten yessoensis
AAAACTCGTTGAATTCTTTGTGATAAAACCATTTCAAACATTTTATAACATATACAGGTCACAGAAATCTATAGCACATGTTTGTATTACATATAAGTCCCGGAATGTAGTTCAATTGTTAGGATAACAAAAAGGTTCCTGACGTAGACAAAACGTTTGTATCACATACAGGTCCCAGATATATAGATCACGTGTTGGTAT
>NW_018409726.1:0-201 GCF_002113885.1 Mizuhopecten yessoensis
ATTCTTATATGTAGTTGGGTTTTTAGTTGTAAATAAATTCTTGCTTCATTATCTTTCTTGGCCCGTATTCATGAAACGTTCCGATGCTTAAACATTGATTTTGTACTCAAGCTGAATGTCTTGTTCACGTTACAAATTGATAAACAAATTTGATTTTATCAATGATTTAGAAAAAAACAACGTTGACGAGACTTACGACCA
>NW_018409727.1:0-201 GCF_002113885.1 Mizuhopecten yessoensis
GCGTAAAATTGTTTGTTGATCTCACAGACACTTGAGACAGGCAGCACGCGTTAGGGATCAAAGCAGAATATACCGATAAATTCGGTAGTGACACTGTTAAGTCGCTCGGAGGTGCAAAGATCAACTTCAGTTATAGTCTCATAAGATGAAGCTGCAATTGGCAGTACTTTAGTGGTAATATAGAAGGGCTTTGCCACACCA
>NW_018409728.1:0-201 GCF_002113885.1 Mizuhopecten yessoensis
CCGCCTTATAGTACCCGTATGTGAGTACTGCCTGGGTGTTACATATCGCCTTATAGTATCCGTATGTAAGTACTGACTGGGTGTTACACATCCCCTTATACTGCCAATGTGCGAGTACCTACTTGGTGTAATACACCACCTTTTACTGCCCGTGTGCGAGTACCTACTGGCTGTAACACACCGCCTTATACTGCCCGTATG
>NW_018409729.1:0-201 GCF_002113885.1 Mizuhopecten yessoensis
ATGGCGTCATCCAACTGACAACTGACTTTACACTATGTTTACAAACAAATATCAAACAAACCCTTCGAATGTTTTGCAAACTGCTTTTATTTTTATGTGTAAGTTGAGACTGATTTTATTTAAGCAATGAATGTTTTCACAAATGTTGTTATTGTCCTATAACACACATCGCTATTGATTACAAGCTTAATAAAAGCCCGT
>NW_018409730.1:0-201 GCF_002113885.1 Mizuhopecten yessoensis
TGTAACAATTACCCGAGGGTTGGTTAATGTGTGTTACAATTACTCATGGGTTGGTTAATGTGTGTAGCAATTACTCGTGGGTTGGTTGATGTGTGTAACAATAACTCGTGGGTTGGTTGAAGTGTGTAACAATTACTCGTGGGTAGGTTAATGTGTGTAACAATTACCCGTTGGTTGGTTAATGTGTGTAACAATTACTCG
>NW_018409731.1:0-201 GCF_002113885.1 Mizuhopecten yessoensis
TATTACTACCTACGTTTTGGTACACTTAACACGATATTTCTACCTACGTTTTCGCACACTTAACACGGTATTTCTACCTACGTTTTGCGCATTTAACACGGTATTACTACCTACGTTTTGGCACACTTAACACAGTATTTCTACCTACGCTTTTACACACTGAACACGGTATTTCTACCTACGTTTTTGCACACTTAACAC
>NW_018409732.1:0-201 GCF_002113885.1 Mizuhopecten yessoensis
TCATACTTCACAGTGACCTAATGCTTGCACTCTCCATTCCGCCATACCAAGATGTCCTTGTACGCCAAACCTGGTAACTCTAGGTGATATAGTACAGAAAAAAACATTTTCAAAAGTAAAGGTCAAGTCATAGGTTGCAGTGACCGTAAGCTTGCCCTCTCCCATCCCAAGATGTCCTTGTGCACCAAATCTGGCTACTGC
>NW_018409733.1:0-201 GCF_002113885.1 Mizuhopecten yessoensis
CAACTCTCTGTATAAATATATCAGGTGACCGTTAAAGCCCATGGGTCTCTTGTAAAATAAAAATGCCCGATGTGAATTATGACTTTGCTTCCCATTGTTTTAAGGCTACATAACTTTATCATTACTATCACTTCAGGTTGAATTTTCTGTCTAGCTCAAGGATAGAAAGTTGACATAAAACAGATCTCAAGTATAGAAAGT
>NW_018409734.1:0-201 GCF_002113885.1 Mizuhopecten yessoensis
AGTCATCGAAACGTCACATAGAAAAGTGTATTGGTTGTGTAAAAATAACTTTTCATAATAATTAAGAATAAAGACGTGTATTGGTGTAGGTAATCGATGTAGTTCATGGTAACTTTACCCCCACCTAATGAAAAAATGCATTTTTCATCAGACGGATATCTACGGAGCCCCCGAAGGGACATGGTAAAACATTTACTAAAC
>NW_018409735.1:0-201 GCF_002113885.1 Mizuhopecten yessoensis
TGTCCCTTTACCTGACTGAATATATACAATAGACAGATACCACACCTCTTACGATCATGCAATGGCGGGAGCAGGTACAACTCTTACGCCCTACATGCAGGGACACACTACATGAACGAAAATATCCTTTTCTAAATATTACGATGCAAAAAATACGATTTTTAGCTCACCTGGCCCGAAGGGCCATGTGAGCTTATCCCA
>NW_018409736.1:0-201 GCF_002113885.1 Mizuhopecten yessoensis
TAGGTCGAGAGTTTAAACCAAATTTCATGTTCTAATCGCCAGTACCTATAGACACGAAAAACAACGTACTATCCCCATTTTAACACACCTTAGCAAACATACTACGCTAATCTGTTTAGGAACATTGTATTTCCTTGTACAACAGTACGTAGTAATGTACTCTGTGACCTGAACTGGCGACGTGTCATTCTGCAGCGGACT
>NW_018409737.1:0-201 GCF_002113885.1 Mizuhopecten yessoensis
ACATATTGGACAGCTAAAGGTAACATATTGGACAGCTAAAGGTAAGATTTTGAATGAGCACATAATTATGCTGTTCAATGGAAAACATAGTAATAGAGTAAATGTGAAAATATGTATGTATTTAATGTAACACAGAATTTAAATATCAACATTCTGAAAGTATATCCGGTATTTATATTCCCATAGTCAGATTTCCCATGC
>NW_018409738.1:0-201 GCF_002113885.1 Mizuhopecten yessoensis
GGTGTAACACACAAATCATGCTACTACGGTTCGCCCTCGCTAAATGAAGATTTGTGATTGGTTGTTCTTTGAATGGGTTTTTTATAAATGGGCAAAGTAGATGTGAACAATGAACATTTCTGGGTAAGCCGGGCCCACAAAATAAAATAAATTCACATACACACATGCATACCGGTGATAAAATGTATTTCGTGAAGTAAA
>NW_018409739.1:0-201 GCF_002113885.1 Mizuhopecten yessoensis
TCTCGGCTAGTAATTAATAACTAGGCATTAGGCTGGCAGGGGTTTGCCAGCACTTTTGAGCAAGGGCCCTTAAAGCAGAAATTGGGGAAAATATCAACATTTCGCACAAATTAGGAAAATATCATAATATTAGGAAAATATCATAATTTGTAAAAAAAATCCAAACAAGAGTACCACGGGGCGGAACAATATACGCCCGTC
>NW_018409740.1:0-201 GCF_002113885.1 Mizuhopecten yessoensis
CCTTCGGGAACCTCAAAGGTGCCCGATTCATACTCGGAACATCTTAAGGTTACATGTTATTCCCGTTGGGATTTTGGAACACCTTTAGGTTTTATGCTATTCCTGTTTTAAAAAGGAAATCGATATTTGAGTTATCCAAGAGCTTGTAATTAGCGCGTCAAAATCTGGGACTGAAACCAAAATTAATAGTCCCCGCTGGGG
>NW_018409741.1:0-201 GCF_002113885.1 Mizuhopecten yessoensis
CCATATACTACCCGCTTTATCCTGATAGACATGTTTAATACCATAACTCCCACTACGCCCTTTTCAACCATATACTATCAGCTTTATTCTAATAACCGTGTTAAATACCATACCTCCCACTACATCATTGTCAACTATATACTACCCGCTTTATTTTGATAGACATGTTTAATACCATACCTCCAACTACACCCTTGTCAA
>NW_018409742.1:0-201 GCF_002113885.1 Mizuhopecten yessoensis
TATGTATGTCAGAGAGACAGTGTGTTGTGTCAGGGAGACAGTATGATGGGGAACAGTCAACCAATATGTGTTGTGGGATGTTTGTACAGGCAGGAAATGGCCAGAGCATGGCTGGAGGTTGTACAGGCAGGAAATGGTCAGAGCATGGCTGGGAGATTGTACAGGCAGGAAATGGTCAGAACATGGCTGGGAGATTGTACA
>NW_018409743.1:0-201 GCF_002113885.1 Mizuhopecten yessoensis
CTTAAAGTGAACGCTTTCTTAAGCAAAATATAATAGAATTTAACGTTTGAAGACATTAGATCTTTACGGATATGGTTCCTTCATATTCAGACTGAGTGACGTTGCGATATTTGAAACTTTCTCCGGCCGTTTATGGTGTTTAATTCGGATGTATCACACTTTTACCAGTGCATTATTAGACAATGTCATATTTTATTTGAT
>NW_018409744.1:0-201 GCF_002113885.1 Mizuhopecten yessoensis
AATATTTATAATTGTCATTTTTAACATGTGAACAATACACAAGATTATATGTACAGCCAGGGAAGTTACAGGAATAATGTACAGGTGTAAAGGTAACTATACTTTTGTAAAAAAAAATATATATATAAAACAAGAGGCCCATGGGCCTTAACGGTCAGGTCACCTGAGTCCTACAGTATTTATTTTTGTTGTTGAAATATG
>NW_018409745.1:0-201 GCF_002113885.1 Mizuhopecten yessoensis
GGATAGAAATCGTCATGGTGGCGGAGTCCTAATTTATGTAAAAAACGACCCAATCTGTAGTGATCATTGCTCAGTTTATTTAAGCTTAAAGCAATTTAAATATCCTAGTATTACATATAAAAGAAGAAGTTGGACGTATGAAGAAGGAGACTATAGTCTGTATAGGCAGACAATTGGTGACAGCAACATGAATATGACTAA
>NW_018409746.1:0-201 GCF_002113885.1 Mizuhopecten yessoensis
CTGGTTCCTTACGCATGCGCAAACGGGTGAGGACAAAACTAGGAACTAGGAATACTCAGGCGTGAAGAGTTTTTTGTTAATTTTTTGTATATATAAGGCCGTATCTCCCTCAATACGTCATGGATTTTTATTCGGAGACCAGTTTCGGAAAGATAATTTTTTATCTGTTACAATGATATAAGTTATGCTTACCATTATTTT
>NW_018409747.1:0-201 GCF_002113885.1 Mizuhopecten yessoensis
TTTATATTAGATCCCCACACGCACTACTGGACTTAACATTAGATCACTACACGTACTTCTGGACTTTACATTAGATCCTTACACGTTCTACTGGACTTTACGTTAGATCCATACAGGTACTACTGGACTTTATATTAGATCCCTACACGTACTACCGGACTTTATATTAGATCCCTACACGTACTACTGGACTTTATATTA
>NW_018409748.1:0-201 GCF_002113885.1 Mizuhopecten yessoensis
CACCAACCTTTCGGTAGAAGACACACTATCCTTCGGTAGCTTACACATCATCCCTTCGGTAGACGACACCAACCCTTCGGTACACGACACACCAATACTTAGATAGACGACACACCAAATCTTCAGTAGACGACACACTAGCGTTCGGTAGCTAATACACCATCCCTTCGGGAGATGACACACCAACCCTTCGGTAGACGA
>NW_018409749.1:0-201 GCF_002113885.1 Mizuhopecten yessoensis
AAAGACAAAAAAAAAAGTTACTTCAGCGTGATGCCCCTTTAATGTTTCGTGTAAAAACTGTTCTTGTGATAAATAATTTTTTTTATCCATTTTTATAGTTTGAAGTCTCATAAAAGTTTAATCATGTATACGTAGCATACAAAAAACGCTTTTTTCTTCTTCAAATATTAACTGCTTTTTCCTGTCTCATTCTCTTTTTGA
>NW_018409750.1:0-201 GCF_002113885.1 Mizuhopecten yessoensis
ATATAAATATTCTAAATATAGCAGTATCATAAACGAAAAACATTATTTGATTTTGTCAAACCTTACTTGTAAAAGAAATACTAAAAAGTGAGTGTCAACTCAGAGATGAAACCCTTATTTGTTATCTGCATGCCGATAACGTAACACTACCAATCTTTTTTTTTATAATTGTAAATCGCAAAGAAGCTCCGAAAAAAAATA
>NW_018409751.1:0-201 GCF_002113885.1 Mizuhopecten yessoensis
TGTCAAAGTCTGTTCGCATTTACACGTGATCTGTCAAAGTCTGTTTGCATTTACACGTGATCTGTCAAGTCTGTTCGCATTTACACGTGATCTGTCAAGTCTGTTCGCATTTACACGTTATCTGTCGAGTCTGTTCGCATTTACACGTGGTCTGTCAAGTCTGTTCGCATTTACACGTGATCTGTCAAAGTCTGTTCGCAT
>NW_018409752.1:0-201 GCF_002113885.1 Mizuhopecten yessoensis
CTTTTCTGGAACGATGTTTCTTTCCTATCACTATTCATGCTTTTTCATAATAATCTGGATCCACTGTATTAATGGTGCTACGCACGTAACAAGGACTGATTGATTACCAATGTCTGGATTTTCCTTATTGTCAATTGCACATTTTCCAGCCACATGTGTATACATGTCATGGACATGAAACGTGACGCGCTATGGTGCTAT
>NW_018409753.1:0-201 GCF_002113885.1 Mizuhopecten yessoensis
CATCATCATCATCATCATCACCATCATCATCATCATCATCATCACAATCACCATCATCATCACTATCATCACCACCGTCATCATCATCATCATCACCCTCATCATCATCATCATAATCAACATCATCATCACCATCATCATCATCATCACCACCATCACCATCATCATCATCATCATCATCATCATCACCACCACCACCAC
>NW_018409754.1:0-201 GCF_002113885.1 Mizuhopecten yessoensis
GGAATATTAAGGCACCCTAGCTCTCTTGACAGTGAGATAGGAATAGTAAGGCACTCTAGCTCCCTCGACAGTGAGATAGGAATGTTAAGGCACCCCAGCTCCCTTGACAGCACGATAGAACTATAAAGGCCCTCTAGCTCCCTTGACAGTGATATAGGAATAGTAAGGCTCCCTTGACAGTGAGATAGGAATAGTAAGGCA
>NW_018409755.1:0-201 GCF_002113885.1 Mizuhopecten yessoensis
TGTTAAACTGCTGTCAACTGTCTAAGCAGAGGTGAGGTTCTTAATCTGCCCACGCACGGATTTTATTCAAACTTTGCAATTTGAATGTTCATGTAAAATCGCTTTAGAAATCGATACTTTTATTTTATTACTCTTAGAGGGGTAGAGCAACTACGATTGTTGATGGATGGTCATAGCCAAACTGCTGTCGCACGGCAGTTT
>NW_018409756.1:0-201 GCF_002113885.1 Mizuhopecten yessoensis
CGAATCAACGACATTTTAACTTTACTTAATGTCGTAATCTCTCCGCGAAAGAGAATCGTGATGCAGCGCTGCTGTGTTTTAGCACGCTTCCATTTTGTTTAATTGATTTTCAAACAAGAAACCTTTCAAAAGAGATCCGCAAGAAATGGTTCATGTGTTGACAAGGTATCAGGTAAGGGCTATTTTGAATGCTCCATTAAC
>NW_018409757.1:0-201 GCF_002113885.1 Mizuhopecten yessoensis
TCACCTATTTTATTATATGGATGTAAAATCTGGGGCTATGAAAATGCAAAAAGTATCGAAAACATACATTTACAATTTTGTTAGGAAATTCTTAACATTCGGAAGAACACCTAAAATTATATGGTATATGGTGAATTGGGAAGGTATCCCCTAGACATTGAAATCAGTGTTAGAATGGTTATGTTCTGGCATAAGCTTATA
>NW_018409758.1:0-201 GCF_002113885.1 Mizuhopecten yessoensis
AACTGGTTATATAGGATATATATAAAGTAACACTGTATAGAGGTCATCTTTAACGGTTACTGTGGACATAGGTCATATCTAACGGGAATACTGTACAGAGGTCATATATAACAGTTATACTGTACGGAGGTCAACTATAATGGTAACTGTGTATATATTTCACATCTAACAGTAATACTGTACAGAGGTCTTATCTAACAG
>NW_018409759.1:0-201 GCF_002113885.1 Mizuhopecten yessoensis
GGCACAAACTGTAGGTAACATATGATTATGATGTGAACTCAGGTAAGCCTGTTGAACCAAACTTATTGTCGGTAATTGATGTATCGGCATTGGCTGGATGTTGTTGGCAACCGACAGCGTATGGCTAGCGCTAACTGAAATCCCGCAATCATTATGCAATTTTTGTATCGTATTACTATCAACGGTGACGGGGAACTGTCA
>NW_018409760.1:0-201 GCF_002113885.1 Mizuhopecten yessoensis
AACACTTTCTGCACAGAACGTAAGTGAACGTAGCCCCTGGAGTATCGAGGGTGACCATGGATGTTAGAATGGTGATAAGGGTGACAGAGAGAAGGAGCCGTCTAACCTATATCGCTGGGTCATTGTGTAGTTACTAGTAGATCATCTATGTGTGGTCTTTTTCTATTCTTTCACTCCATACTTTATCCCTTCTACTCACAT
>NW_018409761.1:0-201 GCF_002113885.1 Mizuhopecten yessoensis
TAATGTGTTATATACTACTGATGTGATCTATTGTAATGTATTATACTTTACTGATATGGTATATTGTAATGTGTTATATACTTCTGATATGATATATTGTAATGTATTATATACTATTCATACATGTATGATATTTTGTAATGTTTTATATAACATTGATATGACATATTGTTATATATTATATAACACTGATATGATATA
>NW_018409762.1:0-201 GCF_002113885.1 Mizuhopecten yessoensis
AAAAAAAAGTTAATCGTACATGAAAATACTTGGAGGCCAGGTCGCCAACTTTACTGATACCCATCATTGGAAATAATATAACCGGAAGTGTGGCGGTAATGGCGACCGGAAACGTCTCTGTGGTCCAGTAGAACGCCATAAGAAGTAGACCGTAAGCACATTTTGATTCCTGATTCAAAATAAAATATGAATAAGTAACCT
>NW_018409763.1:0-201 GCF_002113885.1 Mizuhopecten yessoensis
GTATAAAGATTTGGAACAATGGATCGCGTGTTAGATTATATCTCCTCACACCGTAGTCAGTAGTTGGTGTGTGATCTACTGGGAAAAGAAGGTGACTGGAATATCTGTAGGAAAGGTGTAGGGACTAAGTCAGCAGGTGTCGGAATCGACCTGGTCACAATTCTGGTAGCATACTTTCTCTGCATGCCTAGCAATTGTATG
>NW_018409764.1:0-201 GCF_002113885.1 Mizuhopecten yessoensis
ATATATATATATATATCAGATTAAACTTTAAAAGAATACAAAGATTATACTTACACAGTCGACCACCTGCCCCTCCATCAGAGCGCAATCTGCCGCCTCCCGGGGATAGATGTGGATGGAAGGAGTGTAATATATACACTCCCCCAGGAGACGGTCACCGCTCCGCCATCCTTTGATGATGATGGCTGGCTGGTCGGGGGG
>NW_018409765.1:0-201 GCF_002113885.1 Mizuhopecten yessoensis
TACCAGTATATGTGTGCAATCTTATTTTTGACAATTATATTGCAGGATCATAATTAAAATTAATGGAAAATTAAGGATCTTTTTATTTTATTGGTATATATCTTGGAATAAAAAAAAAATCTTAATTAATTTTTACACATTGCAAATTGTAGTTCTAAGCCTGGCATTAACTTGGATAATACCGGTATATTAATTTCAAAT
>NW_018409766.1:0-201 GCF_002113885.1 Mizuhopecten yessoensis
TCTCCCCTTCCCCTGTAATTTACAGTATACATAGATACCCTTGGTCTCCCCTCCTCCTCGTCTCCCCTTCCCATGTAATTTACAGTATAAGAAGATACCCTTGACATCCCCTCCTCCTAGTCTCCCCTTTCCCTGTAATTTACAGTATCAGAAGATATCCTTGGTCTCCCCTTCCCCTATAATTTACAGTATAACAACATA
>NW_018409767.1:0-201 GCF_002113885.1 Mizuhopecten yessoensis
TTATTGTTATTTATTATTGTATGGACGCCTAACGTCTAACTCACGTATATAACTGGGTTACATTAGTGGATGGGATGACAACAGTGCTTTAAAATTGTATTTCCACAAAATTGAATTATTTGGTTTGTTCAAAAGCCCGAGTTCCCGGAGAAAAACCACCGACCTACGGGCCAGTACCTGGCAACTGCCCCACGTAGGTCT
>NW_018409768.1:0-201 GCF_002113885.1 Mizuhopecten yessoensis
TCGATATCTTTCAAAAAACGGCCCCGAGAGGGTTTTGAAAATGGGATGTATTTCTGGGGTTTCGTGGAATGTTATTTAAACTTGGAGTAGACACATGTAAATACGGATTGAACATAAAAAAAAATGTAAATACATATTGAACGAGTACACTATTTTTTATTCTGTATGGGAAAGTGTTCCTAAAGGTGGCCAGTGTTGATA
>NW_018409769.1:0-201 GCF_002113885.1 Mizuhopecten yessoensis
ACTCAAAGAATAATTGATATCTGGAATAGTCTCCCACAAGATGTTGTTTCATCTCATAAGGTATTTGACTTTGAGAAAAACTTGGATGAATTCTGGAAAGATCTTGAGTTGAAGTACGATCATACAGCAAATATCTTATGTATAGGAATTTTACCTACATTGTATTTCAAATTATATTGATGTGGATATAGAGGCAGCAAT
>NW_018409770.1:0-201 GCF_002113885.1 Mizuhopecten yessoensis
ATTGGCCGATAGTTAGATGGCTAGTTATATTGGCCGATAGTTAGATGGCTAGTGCAATTGACCAATAGTTGGATGACAAGTGACATTGGCCAAGAGCTAGAATACTAGTGACATTGACCAATAGTTAGCGTGCTAGTGACATTAGCCTATAGTTAAATGACTAGTGACATTGGCCAATAGTTAGATGGCTAGTGACATTGT
>NW_018409771.1:0-201 GCF_002113885.1 Mizuhopecten yessoensis
AGTATTACACGAGTTTATCACCAGTATTACACGTGTACATCACCAGTATAACATGTGTATATCACCAGTATAACATGTGTACATCACCAGTATGACACGTGTACATCACCAGTATAACATGTGTACATCACCAATATTACATGTGTACATCACCAGTATGACACATGTACATCACCAGTATAACATGTGTACATCACCAGT
>NW_018409772.1:0-201 GCF_002113885.1 Mizuhopecten yessoensis
TACACATACACAGGTTTGTCGTACAGTACACGTACACCGATGTGTTGTACAGTACATATACACAGGTATGTCGTACAGTACACGTACACAGGTATGGCGTACAGTACACGTACACCGATGTGTCGTACAGTACATATACACAGGTATGTCGTACAATACACGTACACAGGTTTGTCGTACAGTACACGTACACAGGTTTGT
>NW_018409773.1:0-201 GCF_002113885.1 Mizuhopecten yessoensis
TTACACGTATGAATCACCTAATTATTATAGATTTATATAACAACACATTCTCCGTATAAATCACCTAATTATTATAGATTTACACAACATTATATTCCCCTATCAATAACCTAATTATTGTAGAGTTATATACATTTGTAACAACATATTCCCCGCATGAATCACCTAATTATTTTAGATTTATATAACAACATATTACAC
>NW_018409774.1:0-201 GCF_002113885.1 Mizuhopecten yessoensis
TAACACTTCCGTACCGTTTGCGTAGCACTTGCGTACCATTTCCGTGCCATTTGCGTAGCACTTCCGTACTGTTTGCGTCCAAGGTGGAACAGCGAACGTGTACGGGTCTGTACATCCCAAAAAGTGTTAAGTTATGACCGTGTCAACAAAACATAAAAATAGAGCACTACGATATCATCTAACGGACAAGGCGGGGGGGGG
>NW_018409775.1:0-201 GCF_002113885.1 Mizuhopecten yessoensis
GTCATTACGTCTCCAACAGCCTAGGATAAAGGTGAACAAGTGTTTATTTATAATTGACACAGTCATAGTTGTAAATCATGATATTATGACGATCTGCATGTCTCTTCGTCATAGATTGAAGATTCTCTGGAATTCTGACTGAGAAGTCCGTTGGTAACATATTTATACACATTTTTATTTTGTTAAATTCCAATTTTTTTT
>NW_018409776.1:0-201 GCF_002113885.1 Mizuhopecten yessoensis
CCTACGTGGAAGTAACAGAAGGGACGTATCTGTATACACCTGTGTACATATATCCAGCACAAAGCGGGCGGACTAGTATAAACGAACTAGTGCTATATCTACTTTCGCTTTGACAGTTTCACAATCATAAGACATGTCAAGCTCACGTAAAGCTCCAGCTATTGGTATAGACCTTGGTACGACGTATTCCTGTGTCGGAGT
>NW_018409777.1:0-201 GCF_002113885.1 Mizuhopecten yessoensis
GGTCTGTGACGGAGTTGGTCATTGTCCGCGAGCTGATGACGAGCGGCACTGTGACGTCATCTGTCCGGACGGTTGCTACTGTCAAGGTCTAATATTTCACTGTGTTGACAAAAAAGTCAATAAATCTCGAATATTTGGCGAACTTCCCGAAACGTTGCGAGGATTAACTATACAAATACGTCTTTCTGATTGGACGGATAA
>NW_018409778.1:0-201 GCF_002113885.1 Mizuhopecten yessoensis
ATACATGTAATACTGTAGATAGTTTAACATTGTGACACATGTAATGCTGTAGATAGTTTACCATAGTGATACATGTAATACTGTAGATATTTTAACACTGTGATACATAAAATGTTGTAGATAGTTACCATTATGATACATATAATGTTGTTTATGGTTTAACACTGTGATACATGTAATGTTGTAGATAGTTTAACATTG
>NW_018409779.1:0-201 GCF_002113885.1 Mizuhopecten yessoensis
AAGCTAACGATGTCGTTAAATTTAACGAGTCGCTAACCGCTAATTATGCGTTAACGCCTGCGTTAACGCCTGCGTTAAATCTGTTGTTCAAAAGGATTTAACGCACTCGTTAGCTAACGCCAAAAGTTAATCACTTTCACAAACATTTTAACACTTACGACAGTTAGTTTCGCATTTTTTACCACAATGCATTTGGTTTGT
>NW_018409780.1:0-201 GCF_002113885.1 Mizuhopecten yessoensis
TGTCGTGTTTCCGATAGACAGTACACTGTCGTGTCTCCGGTAGACCGTACACTGTCGTGCCTCCGGTAGACCGTACACTGTTGTGTATCCGATAGACAGTACACACTGCCGTGTCTCCGGTAGACCGTACATTGTTGTGTCTCCGGTAGACAGTACACTGTCGTGTCTCTGATTGACTGTATACTGTTGTGTCTCCGGTAG
>NW_018409781.1:0-201 GCF_002113885.1 Mizuhopecten yessoensis
TATGATGTTTGGTGCCCTCAAAACGATTGATTGGTACGCCTTTGGATACTATCTATGTGATACTGTGTGAAAGATGGTGATCTACAATATCAAACATACAATATATTGATTCATCACATGATGTACTGTGATACTATTTGATTGTTGTATCACATAATGTACTGTGATTCTATGTGATTGATTTGTCAAATGATGTACTGT
>NW_018409782.1:0-201 GCF_002113885.1 Mizuhopecten yessoensis
TATATGCCAAATATATAGTAACGCACATACAAGACTGAAGGATGGAGTGTAATTCATCTGTGAATAACACAAATAGTAAACTACTGTCCGCTAAGGTGTTATCTTTACGTTTCATTGTGTGCATGTTAAGTGTATGTAACACTTAGGAAGCAACATGTTTGACATCAAAACTCATCACTGCCTTTATGCCATCATATATCT
>NW_018409783.1:0-201 GCF_002113885.1 Mizuhopecten yessoensis
AAAAAAATGGTGAAAAAAGCAAAAACAACTGTGATTAGTAATCAACCGACTCTCACAGCTTTCAAAATGGACAACGTACAACTTAAAAAGTTTGGGGAGGGCATGATGAGAGCAATGTCAAGTCTTGAATCAAAAGTGTGCTGCATTGATCAGAAACTATCTGAGATGGTAACTGTTGAAAGTTTAAATGACAAATTCAGT